>NC_083766.1:26283396-26583396 GCF_963514075.1 Conger conger | reverse complement strand
CTTACCAATAGGGACAGATGGACTCTAAAAGGGATCGTTGCTATAATCCAGAACCATGGCCTCAAAATGCACCAGATAATTATTAACTCAACACCTCTCTGATCCAGCCTCAACAAAAACCGTAAGCCATTGGCCCTTTCTGTAAAAGATTAGACACCCATGCTCTACACCAGGGGTGGGAAATTCTGGTCCTGGAGGGCCGGTATGTATACAGGTTTGTGTTTCCACAAATTACCCTGGCTAATTGAGCTAGCTGGCTGTATACACCAACACTGGATCACTGGTTCACATTTCATAATCGGACACAAGAACAGTCTTCTGCTCTCCTTCATACACTGAAGCAGAAATATCAGATGGCATAAATATCAGGGCCTAATTAAGTAATTAAGGCCAGGAGTTGGCATGAAAACCAGAAACAGATTCAGCCCTTGTTGCCCATCGCTGCCCCGCACAGTCGTAAAACAGCCAAGCAACAAGACCTGGTGTACCCTGCAGTGCAAACACTGGACCCTCGCCTACTGTGTTCCACCTAAGGATCGAACCTGCTGCCCCCATGTAACAAGTCAACTGAATGAATATGCCGCCCCACTGTTTACCTCAGGCTGGATTCCGTAAGTAGTCCAGACATGCAGGCCCCACAAAGCCTGCTGGCGTTTTGCAGGTTTCTGAAAGCACTTTAGAATAATTGCATCTGGAGCACTGTGAGCCCATGTACACTTACAGTACAAGGGAGGCTTCACAAGTGAAACTCATGAATTGCACTGCTCAGCTGCGGAGTGATTGATGTGGGTATAAAGCTGGTATGGCGATGCAGCCCTTGTAAATCCTCTCTACCCTTTTCCTCGTTTCCTTTCACAAAGAGCTTCCACCCTGTGCTGTGCCCCTTAACGATATAATAGCGTTATAATATATTTTCATCTTTGAACCAAAGATGCTGAGAGGAAGGGGCATCTTAGCCGATGCTCTTCAGTGTGATACCTGCACCTTTATCATTATCTTAAATATGCAAACCTTCCCTTTTACACACTCATGCATACATGTATGCATACGCACATGCACAAATAAACATGCACGCATACACATGGACACACACACACACACACACACGCATGCACGCACAAACACAAACACACCTGCACACATACACAACACACACACACACACACACACACACACACACACATTAAAATCTGTCATTAACGTCCCTATGGTTCCGTTACTGATAACAAATGTAACTCTACAGTGACATTGTTATGCTATACATATATATGCTATATATCTCTGTTGTAAATATAGTACAGTGCAATATATACGGATCAATTCATATCTATATGTGTTATCTAATAATGCTGATATGTAGCATGGTGCTACATAAAGTGCCCTAGGGCCTTATCAGCTAAGAGTAGATCCTTCACATCTTGTAGTGTAGGTCACAGAGGACGTACGAAACGAACCGTTGCCCTTTTCAGCATGTGTATTCGATAGGACAATTACAAAAGTTTTCAGTGTGAATCATTTTCAAAGTTACCCCCCAGAAAAAAACTCCAAGTGCTTGTCAAACGTGATTGCGTATACCAGCGTTTCAATGTCTCTTCGACCGCACGAGTGCATGTATAGCGACATGCCCCAACAGACTGATTTTAAATTAGCCAGGCTTCCGCCGCGAGAAGGGGTCGTGGGTGACGCAATCCGCCAAGTGATTAGGATTCTAATGGCGATCGCTTTCACTGTGTTGCATTACATATCATTACCGTTTGTCTCCAAGTTCTCTGCGGCACTGTTGAATTTGCTTCAAGTCAAAGCGACATGAAACCATTTTTATTTCAGCACCAGCTGGTTTGGAGCTATCCGAAGTTCTGAAACATCTTTACCTTCTGGCTCGGAAAAACTTTGCTGTCACTATTGTGACACGATTGAACACAATCTGGCGCGGTGACTCACTATGATGGGACTCGATTTAACTTCTGCCGGAACTGATTCAGGCTTAGGCTCTGTTATAACAACAAAACAACCCTAAATGGAGAACAGACATGTTTTTTAATCGTATATGTGCAGAGGTAGGCTTTTGCGGCTTCTCAAACTTTGCCCCAAAATGAGGAGTTATTTACAAATATGGTCATTATTGATGTACCGTCGCCTCGTCTCTCATTTTGAGTGTCTTCTGTTGGAGGCTATGATCAAGTCTATGATCTAAAGTGTGATGATGATTATTATTATTATTATTATTATTATTATTATTATTATTATTAGTAGTAGTAGTAGTAGTAATAATAATAATTCTTTTTTTTATATAGTTTTTTTTATTATTCCTCGGAATCACCACACTACATGAAAACACCTGTTTACCTCTGAATATCTGGTAACACCAAAAAAAAACTCATTCGTGAACTTTCGTGCGTAAGTCTGATGATACGGACAACACCCCCCCCCCCCCCCCCCCCCCCCCCCACACACACAGACCCACACATACACACACACAAAAACACTAAAAAGCGTATGCTTTCAAGCTTTCAATATGTGTTAAACCAATGACTGGTTGGGTATGTTTGACATTACACATTGAAATCTGTTTCACTTTCTTGGCGCAGTTGTGATGCACAGTCGACATCAGTTTAAGGTCATAACAGTTTGGCTATTATTTCTAGTGTTAGACAACACACCAATCACAACCCCTTTAAATAGCCCATGTATTTACCCGCGCAACACTATCCGGTATCAATGCCCCTGATCTCGTTCCAAACGTGGGACAAGAAGCGAGCCGCTGCAAGCGCAGTAAACTAATAAATAAATAAACCATTTAGTCTATTTGCCATGTGATGGGTGATGATTTGCCTGTGAAGGACGTGTGGATTTCAGTCGTCTGTAGCAAATGCATTTTGAAGCAATTATTGAGATCGGTGGGTGTTCTGCCTTGAAGAAGTTATTTAGATAGGGAGCGACATCGCTCCTGTTTCCTGACATATTTCAACGATCGCCTGGCTTGTAGTTTTAACTTAATTTAAAACGTTAATGACAACGAAAGCTACGCTCAGTTTCGCCGAACGGCTTTGCGGAGGCATCGTACGGCATAGCCTGTAGAAGCTACAGTATTTGCTCACTCGTATGCTACGATAAATAGCAACGTGACATTATGCTGTAGACACAGACGCCGTGGTGCTGTTTAGAGGAGAATCCAGGTCTTTGAGAGCAGGCTACAGCGAGTAATTTAAGGTGATATTCGGAGTTCGGAGTCACATTAGCTCGTTCGGTGTGGAGAATACAGTGTGGATTTCTTAGGATTGGGAAGAATGTCTCCTTGAGAAGGAATTCCGTTTCTTAAAATTTGCATGAGGCATATTCATATTCATATAGTATTGCTTTTGACTTTATGAAATATTTGATTAAAGATCTTCGTTTTAGTATCAGCGGACGGTTATGCTTAATGTTTTTATTATAGAAATGTAAAACTGTATTTTCGATTGCAAAACATCAGAGATCCGTCTAGTGCAGGGAAAAGGAGGGGAAAAACAAGAGATCCGGGTTGAAAATGTAAGAGGATTTGATTTTGCAGCCACTGAAAAGAGATTAAGTCGACAGCAGTGGAAGTTAAATTGTGCTGCATATAAAAAAATGGGCGGATTGGTCTTTAGATGAGAGATTGGTACCACCTTCCATTCTAAAATAAAATCGCCCTGGCATGAAGTCACAGCCTATTTCACATCCGGTTTACCCAGGGACATATTACTATTGTCTTGGTAAAGAAAGGCTTTATTTGGCTGCAATCTCTGAATTTAGAGTAGATTTTGTAGTTAGATTACCAATTTGCAGGGACTGGGAAGAGTCTAACTCCCCACACGAAGGAATAGCGCGCGAGACCTGCGCAGGCTCGACATCGTCAGCAGCCGCTACACGAGCCTCCAGCTAAAATTCGGCAGATCAGAGATCTATGAGGATTTTTCGCAACGTATCCGTCTAGAAAAAAGGTATCCGTAAAAGTTGAAGGATACGACACAGTTGAATATCACTGGCATATCGATGTAAGTGGTTTCATATTTTTCATGTTGTTGGGCTTTTACCAGTTGAAAATTCGGAAAGGGGGGGGGGGGGGGGGGGTGTTGGGGGAAGGGGGGCTGTTGGGGGTCGACAATAGCAGTTGGAACTGCATTGAGTTCTGATTTAGCTACATAGTCAGGGTGCTGTGGAAAAAAAGAATCATAAAAGGAGTTTCGTGGAAAGTGTGAAATGATAAGTTTGAGGTAGGAACGGAGGTGCCTTTATTGAATATTGATATTCTTTAACTGCCTGCTATTTTCTGAAGGCTGACTTGTACGGAGCCTGCATAGCGGTTATACTATAAGAGCATACAGTTAGGCTACTTAATTGCTTGACGTGTTCGAATTAAAATACTGAGCATGTTTAGAAGAAGGCTGCGTGCATGGCAGGTGTATATTACATTGATCTACCAACTTTAAATATATTTAAAGGACGTCCATCTATGAAATTAGTTCCAAAGTCTAGTAGTATGGTAGACTTAATCTGCATTATCCCAGCTTCATCAAATCCTTGTCGAGTAAAGGAATTTTAACATTATATTAGACATCGATTGCATTGTACGTTTTCGGCACATCCTAGGCTGTCTTGGTCGAATTAAACCAGAATAGAATTCGCAGTTAGTATAGTGCACGTTTCAATAACACGTTCATCATATTTATTGCCAGTCGCCTGTGGCATAATGGTTTTTCTATTGATTAGAGCGTCTTTCGCCGGGAAATTAATTGCTTTAGAATCTCGAGAGTATTTTGTAATGCTTAGAAAATTAAACCGACTGAGCGTGAATTCTGTCAAATGTCATTTTCAGCAAATCATCACTCGGTTTCCTTTGTTTAATGCGTTAACCTGTTAGTTTTCAGCACTGAAACATAGTGTGTAGAAACGATATTATGATGGACGGAGGCAAAAACGACAGCGTATAGGAAGATTTGGTTGGTGCTGACTGTCTCCTATTTTCAACTATATTCGCGGATTATGCGCACAAGTGCCATGGTAACAAACGATGTGACATTTTAAATAGGTTTTTGTCAGATGTAAGTGACGGTGGAGCATGATTCCCATGCATTGTGCTTGTGTTTATTGTGTGTCTTGTGTTTATATGTAATCTGTCATTCACCCTCGTGCATTACCCGTTCGAAGGCTGCAGTCACGGGAAGGCGTTCTTCCGTGTGTGCTGCTGCCTCAAAACCTTGCTGGTTTTTGTAAACCACGGTGAGACTATTTCTAATGTGGAATCCAAAATCGTGAACAGCTTCTAAAGGGTGAAGCATCGTACGCCGCAACAGCACGCCAGGCGAGCAGCGAACAATAATTGGACCGATAGACTCGTTGGTGACACCGTTTACACCAAATGATAACATATTTGGATTCAGATGGTGTTTATGTAAGTGACACATGGTTCGGGCATAGCGCGTGCAGATTGAAATGTCACCACGACAGCGTTTAAAACGTATAGACATGCTCGATTCATGTCTGTTGACATCTGACAATTAGATACATCATTAACGTTTTCTGAAAATAACTAGGCATCTGTTGTTAAACAGACACCACGGTAGACTGCACGGTTCTAGAAGGGTGGTTTCCAAATGAAAGTTACTGGTGTAATTCTTGTGGTCTTTGGCATCGTCTTCCTGGTCTAAATTGAAAGTATCTCATTGTTAATCCATTAGCTTTCTTCATAACATGTAAATCTGACGGAACTGTTTTCTAATGCATTTGTTTGTCTTTCCTTCCCCTGTAGATAAATTTCCCTCAGTGAAAAACAATGTTGGGACGAACGGCATCAGCAGTACTGTGTATATGGGCCTGCGTGTTGGTGGTAAATGTCTACTCTGGAAAAAGGTAAGGACGCTGTTTCCAATGTTACGTTGACTAAGCCGGCGTGTTGCACAGAGCCTGTACAGTTAAGAGAAACAACGTGCATTCTGCACTAACTGCAAAGGCTGTATTCATCTTCTCTAAATCCCAGGTTGAGCAAAATGAAAAGTCATTTAATGAAGCAGAAAAATTATGTTTTCATAAAGTTCATTCTATTGTTGCCAAACTAGTGAGCTAACTGATCATTAGGCAGCCAGGGAAAGCGTGATAGTAATTATTGTGTTTCTGCACCTTCCCGTTTGTCCCGTATATATTGTTATTAGAGTTCTTTGTAATTAGGATCTTGATCCAAGATGCTCTGCTGTGACCTGTAATAAGTTCACGAATTACTCTGCGCTGGCGGTCTATAACACTCGAACAAAACAATTGTTGTGACATCACGGTCATTATTTGATTGAGCAGACGTTGTTTTGAAGAAGCGTATAATAGTTCATATTCTACGCACTCTGTAACTCATGGCTGGTGTTTAGGGGACAAAGCGTTTTATCAAGAGCACAACATCAGTGTGCCAAAGTTTTGCTCATCCTGTAGAGATGTGTGTGAGATTGCAATACTACCAATAACTGCAACAATAATATCAACAGCAGTATTATGTTTACAATTCTGCCAACTTTCTAAACTGTTATTATAGCACTTAAACCTGAAAATAACTGTAGCGGAAGGCCTGTCTTTTAAAAAGGGAGGACATATTTTGGTCACTTCCAGGTTGAAAATCTATGTTCAGCTAAATGTGCCAGATTTTGATGTGAATTTGACACAAGAAGGTTGCGAAAGATTTGAATTATAGACCTACAAAGCTGTGTGTGTGTGTGTTTAATTGCTTGCAGTTTGTTCCAAATAAATCTTGCCAGTACAAACCTAGAATATTAATGTACAAGCACCATAGAAAGTGGTTGTCATGGTGCACAGATGCTACATTTGGATATATTTGAATTGTGTACGTCATGTTTTTTTTACAGGCCCGAGCATTTCATTTAAGCTGCCAGCTTTATGTCTATCAAACCTATATATATCTTATATATCTATCAAACCTAAGAAAATGACATGTATTCCTTTTATTTAGAAACCTTTTGTTTGTGGTCATAGCATTGATATGCTTTCCCTAAAGTGCTTGTCTTTAGTGACAATGTCAGTGTCAATGGGCTGTAGGTACTGGGAAGTAGTCATAACCCTTTGAAGAGTATTTTTTTTGGAATGTTTTTATTTATTTTTTAGTGTTCTGTCAGTTAGTCAGTGTTCTAGAACTCCATTAGTTTCAGTTACCAGTAGTGATTCTTACATCAGCATTAGAATGTTCAGGTAAGAGCATTCTAAACACATATGATCTCACACCACGAAGGGTTAAAAGTGCTTTAAAAATAGATGGGCAGCGTATTCTCTGTGGTACCTAAACTGAGTGTCATGTTATTAGCGCAAATCTGAAGGCGTGTGTGCTTTAAAAAAAGAAAGAAAAAAAAACCACGGAAAATGTTAGAAAGATTTCTCTGTGATGAGTCCCAAATAGTGTGATACATTTCCTCCCTTTGATTGGCGTCTGCATTCCTGTTCAGTTGGAATGAAGTGGCGCGGCGGAACGCTGAAGCGGCCGTGCGGACACGTTTCCAGCCGTAACGTGCCGTGCGTGTGCCGAGATCCCAGCCAGTCTGCGGAGTGCCGGGAGGACTCCTGTTAATGTTCAGATGACCTGTAGATGGGGATGGTGTACAATATTTTATAAGGAAGTGGCCCCAGCCCATAACATGTGTGCGGCTCACGCCTCATCTGCACTTTTACTCCCCCAAAACATATATATTCTTTCAGATTCATTTTCATTATTCACACTGTGAAGTACTCCAAGGCACGCGCCATTCCGGCGACGGCTAGCGTTAGCGTCCACTGAAGAGTAATGCCACAGTGTATCAAAAGCCTTGAGCTTGTGTGTGGCTTCACTAGCGCACAGTCATAAACAAACATTCCTTCATTTGGAGGTGTGTGTGTTGGGGGGGAAGGGGGGTGTGTTTGTGGGTATGGGGGTAGTGTGATGTACAATATAGCCACACCTGACTTTGTGTGGATGTGCAATGGTTAGATTTTTTCATCTTTTCTGTTGGTTAACTTGAAAATGGTCCACATTTTTAATTGGAGTTTTGGTGCTCTGTCCGGGGTTGAGAAGTGGCCGCTTTGCTGCTTCTGTTTGGATTAAAAGGTTTAGCTGGAGCTAGACTGCAGGTGCATTACTTGACCAGGGAAGCAAGACCAGAAATTCATGTTGCATTCGTAGTCTTTTTTGAGATTCCCTTGGAATCATTATATTCAGGGTAGTAGTGCAGTTTCAAATGAACATGTTCAGATTCTGAATATACTGTAACATTGTGCATCCCCCCTAGTAAAAAATATTTGCATTGGGGTACTATTCTGAAATGTGTAATTTGGAAGAGGCGTGGAGATAGCATCAGGAGAGTGAGCAGTCTGGAAATTAATAATAGGAGCAATTAAGCCGGTTAGCATGTAGTTCATGACATGACGCTGAAAGCAAGTCTTGATTTTGATAATCATTTAGCAACATGCGTGAAAATCCCCTGCTCGTTCCCTCAGTCCTAAGTGCCTTTCTGTTCCTTCTGCCGATCTTCCTGCCTGCTATTTATTTATTTCAACCCCCCCCCCCCCCCCCCCTTGTGAGTCCTTGTTAACTAATCTTGATGACCTCCTCCTCTCCTTGGGGCAGATGCAGTATGGAGTTTGTTTTGAAACAGGGAATATATATTCAGCATGCAATCAAACCTGCGTGGTCTGCTATCAGAAAGAGAAAGGAAAAAAATGTGATTTGCATCCGGTGGAAGATTATTGATGTGAGCAGATTTTGGTTTTGCAGTGATTGTTTTGCAAGAGCAGAAATTGCCCTTCACAGGTAGAAAAAAAGGCGCGTTCGCCCACCTTTATTAAGCCAATCATTATGTTCCAAATCAGTGTTTGTGGGAGGGAGGCTCGCCTGTTTTTAGTCAAATTTGAAAGTGCTGTTTTTTCGGCTGTGGTATTCATGTTTCTGAATGTATTTCATGGTGATGAAATGTGTGCATGCACCAGGTTCATTGATATAAAAAGACTATTAAAACATTAATACTGCATCATAAAATTCATACATGTTGTTTTCCTCTGTGTTAAAATGATACAGGAACACATTAGCTTTCTTTTACTCTCTGACATGTTCATCGGCATTTGCGTGTATTCAAAGTGTGTGATTTTAAATGTACAACAGGATGCGATTTGGTGGAGGTCTGTGTAGCAGCTTAACCCCTCCGCACACTCACACAAACGCACACGCTCACACACTCACGCTCTCACACACACTCACACACGCTCTCACACACACACACACTCACACACACCAACACACCCACACACACTCACACACGCTCTCACACACACACTCACACACACCAACACACCCACACACACTCACACACGCTCTCACACACACACTCACACACACACACACACTCGCCCACGCTCTCACACACACACTCACACCCTCACACACACACTCACACATGCTCTCTCTCACACACACGCACACACACACACACACACACTCAAACACACACACACACACTCACACACAGACACACACACTCACACACACACACACACTCACATGCACACTCATGCACACGCACACTCACACACACACACACACTCACACACACACACACACACTCACATGCACACTCATGCACACGCACACTCATACACACACTCACGCGCACAAACACCCACACACACGCACACACTCTCGCACACACGTACTCACACACTCACACACACACTGACACACACACACACGCGCACACTCACTCACACACACACAGACACATACACACACATACACACACACACACACCGGTGTTATTCAGGCGTTCTCCCATCGCTTTTCCAGCTCCAATCAGAACAGCGTCTCTGACGAGCAGAAGGACAACACCACTGTGTTCACCCGCATCCTGGACAGCCTGCTGGACGGCTATGACAATCGCCTCAGACCTGGCCTCGGAGGTACGGCCCCTGCCTGCCACTTACACACCATCCATTACCACTCACGCTGCGCAAAATGGCCTCTCTCGCTGATTAACAACTTACCCAGGGATGTTTGGGTCGGTCATTTTGGACACGGTCCACTTGACAGGTTCAGGCGTGTGTGTCTGCGAGTGTGTGTGTGTGTGTGAGAGAGACAGAGAGTTATGTTCATAACCGTTTGAAAGTCCCTGCTTGGGTTGTTTAATGGCCCTTGCCTGTTGCTCAGTCTTGGCTCAACTTTACAGCATGTCGGGGGCGGGGGGCTGGATGCAAACAGGGCGGTATTGAACGCACTGACCTGGACGACAGTGTGGTTGAAGGGCGAGGGAATTGCACAGGGCCCAGGCGATCACAGAACACTGATTATATGGATATTGCGCCCTGTTTTTACCACCGCAAGGACAGCGCAGAAGGACAGGACTTCATTAAACACTTTGTACGAGATAGGTTCACCAAGGCGTGGACAATTACTCCCTCGAGTGCACAAGATCAGAGGAGCGTTGAGGTTTGAGTGTCCCTCACCCGCACATCTAAGGTTACATTACCCAGGGTTTCTTAACCTTCCAGACACACACGCCAGTCTATTTATATCTCCACCCAACATAGGGCTGACCACGTCTAATTCCCACCCCTAATTTTAAATGTCCATCGATTTATAACAATAAATAGTTCAAGAGAAAACCTTAGCCACTGCGCTACAAGCTGCCCAAGTTAGTATAAACATCCATGTTCCTCCCCCAGAACATGCAATATCGGCACCCTAATCTTGTATACTGTACACTGTAGCCGACAGCCATGCTTGCATAGGGTGGAGTCAGAGGAAGACCTTTCGTAGGCAGCTTTGGCCTGCAGTTCACGGTTCTAGTTCTGATGCTAAACTGACTGAACCCTCCCACACCCTGTGAGACATAATCTAGAAATCTAGATTGCTCATCATCTTCTAGATCTACAGGCAGCACTGACATGGTCTGGATATAAATCTAAGACCAATGGAGCTCATCCATGCACCACAGCATGGTGCCTTAACCTGATGAGCCACCCAGAAGCACAACAGTCTATCTTAGGTACGCCTCAAACAATTATGTTTCAGTGACACTGACAACCGCTACACACATATAACTGCTGCAGCAACCACATACAGTGACATCATGAACGCTTGATTACGGAGTGCAGCACAACCACACAACGCATGCATGCACACACACACATATACAGACACGTACACACACACTCACAGACCGTATATTCATTTGAGTTTTTTCTTGCTCTATTATGACCCTGAAACAGCCAGTCGCTCTTGAAAAAGGAAGTGCAGAAAAATAGGCAGTTGACAGTTGAGCAGTTGACAGTTGGGGGCTCGGTGACAATTTGGGAATGATTAGATCAACAGTGAGCAATACTCCTGAGGAGTAAGAGGTAGTTGGAGCTAACGAGGGACACTGATTGACACTCACTCTGCTAATTTCTTGCTTCAACAGAGCGCGTAACTGAAGTCAAGACTGACATTTTCGTGACGAGTATCGGACCCGTCTCAGACCACGACATGGTACGCCCATCTTTCCCTCTTTAAATGTCGCCACCCCTCCATATCGCGCTCACCCCGAACCCTCTCGTCACGGGAGAATGACGGGACCATTTCCGTGGGTCTGTTCACTTCATTTCCCAGAAAGGGGACAGTGATTGATTTGTGGCCCTTGGGAAATAATGCCAGGGTGTTTAAAAAAAAAAAAGAAGAAGAAAAAAAAGATCACTGAAATTATTAGTCGTTCGATTTAAACCACATATTGAAATTCCTTTATCTTGGTCTACTGATGCAGGTCATTTTATAATTAGCATTTCCTTCCATGGGGTTTGCAGTGGCAGCAGAAGGCTTAGAAAAATACATTGCCTTCATTTGATTGTTACTCATGATCTCCATTCCGTCTTCTGTGGATAACTGTAGGTTGATGTAAGCGTTTAATTTAAATATTTATGAAATGCGAAATTATATACTTTGTTCACGCAGCTATTGGCAGATGTTTCCCCTATTGGACAAATGCCTTGGAATCTTGGATATCTTGACCTTGTTCTAGACAAATCCATGAATTGAACCCTGTGACATGTGGAATGGCTGCTCCTTTCCAGTGACAGCTATGCTGTCTTAAAACAGTGACAGTAAATCTCTGGCAATTACCTCTTTGAAGAGGAGGTTTGTGGAATGTTTTTTTTTTTTTTCAAAATTCGAAGTCAGTGTTCTAGAACTCCATTGTACTCCTTTGTAGTAGTCATTATTACATTGGATTTTTGAGAACATTCTAATTCCGTATTTCTGATGTCACACCTTAGAGTAGGCATATCACTGGGAAAAAATCCAACGAGCTCTCGTATTAAAACAAGTAACAACACAGAATAAAATTGTCACTATTGAACATGTCAAATTTTGGGACGGGCTGTTGTTTCCTCATCACGTTCGAAGAGAAAGATTATTTTATGGCCTGGTGCGCTGGAAGGAGACTTCCCTCCGTATCCATCTTGTGTTATTATCTTCCTTTGTTGTTTCATATTTGTGAAGCCATAGCATTCATCTCTTCTGCCATGTGTTTTTGACATGATGTGAGATAATTGCTTTTTGTGACATATGGGCCCACGGTTTCTGCAGTGTTCAGTCACTGAACAGGCTGCAGCTAACCTGTTTTTTCCCTCATTTTACGTTCCGTCTGCACCGCCCGTCAACTTTGTTACCTGCCAGAATAATTAACCTACTTTGCAGGAAAAGGCATAGTGTGATCTATTTGGCAGGGTCTGTCAGGGAAAGTGAATGAATTAAAGAAGAGCCTCAGTCATCATGACCGTTACTTAGTGTCTGAGTCAATGCGGAAAAGGTGCATTCTGGTCAGATAAGCACACAAATTGCGTGGCGTGAATTTGCCACACTTAGGTAATGTAACTTTTATGAAAGCCCTTAAATCTAAAGGAAAAACCCCATTAGGTTTTTTTAAAAAATGGGCCACTGCAGATTATTGGAAGTGGGATGACATGCCAGAGAGAAGGGTTATCAGAGCGCTGGGTTTTCAGCTCCGGGTATTGAATGTGCTCTTAAGAATTAAAAGCTGTAGAGAGTGGAACTGGAGGGTTGGCTGGGAGACGATGGATTCAATTAGCATTTCATAGGAGTACACCACAGACATCTCCTTACACCTTTTCCCCTTTCATAGGAGTACACCATAGACATCTCCTTACACCTTTTCCCCTTTCATAGGAGTACACCATAGACATCTCCTTACACCTTTTCCCCTTTCATAGGAGTACACCATAGACATCTCCTTACACCTTTTCCCCTTTCATAGTTGTAAACCATAGACATCTCCTTACACCTTTCCCCCTTTCATAGGAGTACACCATAGACATCTCCTTACACCTTTTTCCCTTTCATAGGAGTACACCATAGACGTCTTCTTTCGCCAGAGCTGGAAAGACGAAAGGCTAAAATTCAAAGGGCCAATGGCCGTGCTCCGTTTGAACAACCTGATGGCCAGTAAGATCTGGACCCCGGACACGTTCTTCCACAACGGGAAGAAATCGGTGGCCCACAACATGACCATGCCGAATAAACTGCTCCGTATCACGGAGGAGGGGACCCTGCTCTATACCATGAGGTAAGAAAATACTATAGGAAAAGAGTATGGGATGCAACGGGCGGAGGAGGGGGCACAATGAATAGTTCACATCCTTTTGTTGTCATTCGGCCTTCAAAGACGCACCCCATTCTCTCTGCGGTCTTCCGCCTTCAGGCGTTGATCGCTTGTTCGATAGCCCGTGAAGGTCAAGCTGAGGGAAACGTATCATTAATAAATTCTTTCCTAAGAGAGACACTGTGTGGGGCCTCCACTTATATCCCGCGGTTGGAAGGCACGGATCACGCTTGGATAACCCTTTGTGAGAACGGAGGCTCCAGAGGGAGCGCAAGAAGGATCTCGCCTGAGATGCAGGCGACGCACGGGACAGATCTGTATGAATCTGCCTGGAGGACCTATAAATTAAAGTGGCACGCATCAACTTTCAGCTGTCCTGTAAAGAGCGCTAATGTCCGGGGCGCTGGGGACTCGATAAAGCATCTTTTAACGTGTTTATTAGGAGATTAGGGCCCGGTGTGAGTACATATTTATGTCAGGCGGATGACGAATTGGAGACATGTCCCGGTTATATCGACGTTCCTTCACGCGGGCTGTCAGAGACGGCTGCGGGGCCCTTGGAGTCTGTGGTGGATTCAGGTTCAGTGGTGTGCCGTATTCTACCGGTTTTACAGTGGAGAATACCGCTTTGTTCACAAGCCGAAGGCACCACAGTGTGGTGTGAATAGCTGTATTCAAAAGCCAAAGGCAGCAAGGTTTGGTAGTGCATACTGAATGCCCTCTCTTTCCTGGTCTCCTTCTCTGTCACTGCATTTCTCTCTTACTCCCCTCTCTCTCTCTCTCTCTCTGTCCATCTGCTTTTTTCTCTATCACTCTATTTCTGTCACTGTTTCTCTCGCTGTCTATTCCTATCTCGCCTCACTCTCTCTTGCTCTCTCCCTCTCTCTCCTCCATCTTTCCCTTCGTCCCCTTCTCTCTCCTCTCTCTCTCTCTCTCACCCCGCCCTTCCTCCCTCTCTCTCTTTCTCCAGATTGACGGTGAGAGCAGAGTGTCCCATGCACCTTGAAGATTTTCCGATGGATGCCCACGCCTGCCCATTGAAGTTCGGCAGCTGTGAGTGCCTCCTCTTCCCTCTTATAATGACAGAACGCTGAGAGGTCCTCTGGCTGTGTGTTAACGAGTGGCTGTCGTCACGGCGACGTGACACACCCGAAGCCTTGTGCCACCAGGGCCGTTGACCCTAAAGAGGGAACGTGAGCTCGCCCGCGACCGACTGTGCAGAAACCACGTCATGATATGAATTTCAAAAAGCAGCCGTTACCTTAAAGCCTTAAATATTTCATTGGTGCCAGAAAACCCGGCTCTGCAGTGCTGACCTGCTGAATCGCAGGAAGCGAAATGTTCTCTTTTTGGGGACAAACATGGCAATTACGAGTTTTACGCTCTCACCTTTGGAAGCTGCTGTGAACAGGGTCACCCTCTTCCACAAGCCCAGAAAACAGTCTGTTCAATCAATAGAAGCTCTTCTTCTGGCTATCTCATGCTACTCCCTGTATACCTGTTCTTATTCACTTATTAGTAGTGTAGCCCAGTATGGGAAAGCAAACACCAATACAACTGGATTCATTTGTGAGGTAATTAAAGGTAGGAGCTTTTCAAACTTGGGACAACAACAGTATCACATCTGGTTGTAGGTCCAGTTTGTTGCTGTGAATTACTAGGTCTTAGGAGGTTATACGGAGGTGTTCAGGATGATTTCTGAGGCGTGTCACTTTCTCCAGTTAACCCGTGTGAGATTATTAGGGGCTCCTGTTTCTCATGTGTTCTGATGCTTGGCCCTCAGATGCCTACACGCGTGCGGAGGTGGTGTATGTCTGGACGAGAGGGGCCGCCCAGTCCGTGGTGGTGGCTGAAGATGGGTCTCGACTCAACCAGTACGACTTAATGGGCCAGACGGTGGACTCCGGCGTGGTCCAGTCCAGTACAGGTCAGTGTTTAATTTAAACCCGTTTTCACACCGTGAATCACTCAGAGACGGAGAGAACCCTCTGAGATGTGCTCACCTGATAGGACCACTAGCGAGAAAGAACGTGACTAGTTCTTTTATGACAATTCTTGTGGTGGGTATTTGACGGTTTTTAGCGGTTTTGTCCCACTGATACGAACACAATAAATGCCTGCGGTAAGAAAGGCTGTTGTAAACTGTACTTTGAATAAAACCACAAGTTAATAATGCTGAGACAGCCCATTCAATGCCTCTTTTACTGGCTATTGTTTAAAGTGTCAGCGCAGATCGGTGGCGAATGAGTGCATGTTAATTCCGCAGAGTGATTGATTGGAGAGGGCCCGGCTCATTCTGCATGGCTATTGCTTAAGCACTTATTGATTTGTTTTCCATTGCATGTGTCACCATAGAATATACATACCGGTCTATCATGACCTGATGGATACCCATATTAATACCAATTACTGTCCTAGCCCATACCGCTGGTTGGTTCATAAACTTAAACGTTCAGTTAATTACGCGGACGCTGATTGGGCCTGCGAGAACTTCGATAAATCCATCTTCTCGCAAAAACAACTTGCGATAAGAAATAGCGTTTTATTGACTACGGCGCGGAGAGCCTGTGGGAGACAGATGTCCCCGACGCCCGGGTGTAATTGTGGGAACCTGCTGAGTCGGGGCGGATATGAAGGATGTTATCGCGCTGCAGGGATCAATAGGTCAGTGCGTTCCGCCGTTTCCAGCGGCCGTCGCCCTGACGGGATCCGCCGGGGGAGGGATCGGGAAGACCGACAGAAAGGCTCATCTGGCGACCCCGCCCCCTCTCCCCCGCGCCCCCCGCTCCACGCCGACGCCTCGTTTATTTACCCGCCGCCACTTCGCTTCGCGTCATCTGGGTTTTCATATTTGTGTCTATATAATCTCTTTCTTCATCTTCCGCTCGCAGGAGAGTATGTTGTCATGACAACACACTTCCACTTAAAGAGGAAGATTGGCTACTTCGTCATCCAGACCTACCTGCCCTGCATAATGACAGTGATCCTGTCCCAGGTGTCGTTTTGGCTCAACAGAGAGTCAGTACCCGCTAGGACTGTGTTTGGTGAGTGCTCGTTTTTCTGTTTCATGTTGATCAAAGATCAGGGGACATGACAGAGTAATACACGACCCACACACACACACACACACACCCACACACACTGGTGAGCCGAGTTATCACTAACCCTGGGCCCAGTCCTTGTGAAGGACTTTCCAAAAATAGAGATGAACAAATACTGACAAAAGATTATCTGCCGCCAGGCAAGATACCGTGAACCCAGGGAGGTTTTTAAAAACTGTCAAGTCACAGAATTCTTTTTTTTTGGGGTGTTGCTGTTGTTAATCTTAAGAGATGTGCAACTCCTCTTGTTAAATGTGAAATTAAGCTATTGTTTCTAACAAAAATAATATTATTTTAGTGTTTTATTTGAACAATCACTAATTACAGCTGTGCAGCCCCAGTTAAGCAGGGTATGCAGTTATACTCACTCGCTTGCTTTCTATCATTAACCCTGTAGGCTGTGACATCACATGTGATTAGAATGTTCTTACCTGAGCATTCTAATGCTGACGTCACAATCACTACTGGTAACTGAAAGCAGTCAAGTTCTAGAACACCGATTTAGACTTTTGAATTGAAACATTCCAAAAACCCATACTTTTCAAAGGCTTTAAGGCATGGGCTAGATCCTGCTCCTCTTGAAAGACCCTCTGCTCTTTGTCTAAGCTGTACAATGCACGGTGGCCTTATTTCCCAAGGAGATTGCGCACGCTGACGAGTTGAGTCAAGGGCTCTTTAAATCCCCGAACAGACAGAACTGCGGTGGTGTCCTGTCATAAGGGGAGGAATCGGAGGGAACCCGGTGACTTATGTAAGAGAAGTTGTTGAAGGGAGGGAAGATTTTTTTTATTATTTTCGCTTCTCCACTGCGGGCTTGCCGGCTCGGTGTCCTTGCTCGACCTTACTTACGCTGTTCATCGGCGTGTTTGGGGTAGTGAGCGCTCTCCTCCCGGCTGAATAATTTAAAGTTGCACCCTGCGATTCTCAGGGAGGGAGCCTGGCGTTGTTTATCCCACACCCACCCCCCCTCAGCCTGAGATTAGATGCCCTTCTCACAATGAGGCCTTTCAGGCCGAGACGCAATCCAGGTCAAGATGTATGTTCTGTTCACGGGACGTTGGCCATACGCGTCCCCCATGCGCTGGCATATCTTTTGTCCGGGCGTCCTCTCCTCTCCCTTTCAGATCAGCCCGCTGTATGGCTTTTTATGCGCTGTGCACATTCCCTTCTGGGCTACTGGGACACGTATCCGGGAGGAAATAACCCCCCCATCCCCCCCCCCCCCCCCCCCCCCCACAGCACCCCGTGAGGATGTTTAACTAACTGCAGATAATGAGTGCATGACATACCCGATCCAAGGGTATCTGAAAACAACAGTGACCAGGCCTGGGTGTAAAATAAACAAAATCTCACTAATCCAATGCGATGCGATTCATCATGCCCTAAAATGAAAGGAGGATGGGGTGGTGGTATATTTTATTTTTAGCACAGCATTAGCTCACCAGGCCCCAGCAGTGCTTTTCTTACAGAGCCCCCATAGGCAGCTGAAACTAGCACATGCATCCCAACCTCTGGGCTACACCTGGCGTCCTTCATATAGATTTTAGGCTAAACATTTTTTTTTTTAAGAAGTCCTGCTTGAAATATTTGTCCCTTCTGGAAGGGGGAAATATGCAGGCTCAAGCTGGGTTTTTTCACTGGTGTAATTAAGAGGCGATTGTCTCCGTGAGCCGGGATGGGCGATTGAGACCTCAGGCCCGGCTCTCCGTGAGCGGGGTGGGCAGTCGGAGAACACGCCGTACGCAGAGGCTGCCTTTTAGATAAATAGGCAATCTGAGAAGCCGGGAGTGGGCACGGACGTCTATTTGTCACCGCGCCGATTAAAGCCTGCTGATATATTCAGAGGACCCGGATAAATAAATAAATAAATAAATAAAGTGCTTTCAATTGCTTTATTTATCACAGAAATGAAAAAGCCAGACAAAGGGGCTCTAATATCAAAGGCAAATGGAATTAATATGTTCCATTATTCTTTGTTTTTACCGCATACACCCCCCCACGCCCATTACTGTCAGTCAGCGCCAACAGCAGCACTGAAAGGGTTAATGTCCCTCCTTTCCCTCGCTCTCTCTCTCCCTCCCTACTTCTCTCTCTCCTCCCTCTCTCTTCCTTCCAACCCTCCCTCTCTCCTCCCTCTGCTCTCCCTCTCTCTCTCTCCCTCCCTCCGTCTCTGCCCTTCCTCCCTCTCTCCCCCTCTCTTCTCTCCTCCCTCTCTCTTCCTTCCACCCCTCCCTCCCTCTCTCCTTCCTTTCCTCCCTCTCCCTCCCTCTCTCCCTCCCTTCTTCCCTCCCTCTCTCTCTCCCTCCCTCCCTCCCTGGCGTTTAGAGCGGTTCAGGGCGTATTTTCAGCGGCTGCAGTAAGCTGCGGTTGTGATGTATCTGCTGATTAAGGGCCGGAGCCCGAAGCGTCTCTCAGGCCCGGTCCGGAGCCTCCTCCGGCGGACCGAGAGCGGCTCAAAGCCCCCTGACTCTGTCCTGTGAGGGGAGGCCCCTCGCCGCGCGTGATGAAGACGAACGGCTGCCCGTGACGAGCCGAGCCTCCTCTCTTTTTCTCCCATGATGCCGCCCGCGCAGGCCCCGCTCTGTGGGCGTGCGTTCTGCGGCACACGGCGCGATGCTCGCTTTTTACATTCGTGTATTTATTATTTATTTACTCATTTGGCTTGGATGCTAAATACAGTCGCGCGTCACATTGGAGTTGGAGAATTAACTCATTCATTCATCAACATTAATTAATGAAGAGGCGGCCTGTAGCCTAGTAGCTAAGGCGCTTGACTGAGACTCAGGAGGTTGGTGGTTCAAGCCCCAGTGTAACCACAATAAGATCAGTGCCGCTGTTAGCTGCTTAATCCAACAGCCTAAACAACTGTAAATTGCTTTGGATAAAAGTGTTCGCTAAACCACTGTAATGTAAGTGAAAAGATGAGGTCCATTTATTTGATTCCTCTTGGGTTCTGAAGATTGAGACTGATAGACCATGAAGAGCCCCTCGATCATCTCCCATCTTGTTCCTCACCTGAGGGTGATAATCTTATTTCCGGGGGCTGTGGTCTCTCGTCATTTCTCTTAATCTCTCTGAATTCCTGCGTGCCCCTGCAGCGTTTGTCGGGGGACACCTCGTTAAGAGACGCACCTCATCCGAATCAAATGTCCTCGTCTCCACGCGCGGGATTAAATCGGGTGAAAGAGGCACAATAATGGAGTTAGCGCGCGATTCGTCGGTTTCTAAACTTCTCGTATGAGCGACTGTGTTCGTTTAGGGTCTGTGAGCCCATCGTGGCGCATTAGCCCACGTCAGAACTGTCAGACGGGATTGGAGACCATCGCTGAAAACCCCCTTTCAGTCCCTGCCCCCCTCCTGCTGGTTACAGGTGCGGGAAAGGGATTGTGGTGTGCGCTTCGGGTGGGGTAAGGGTCAAAATAGCCGTGCAGCCTGTAGCCTAGTGGCTAAGGTACATGACTGAGACCCAGAAGATCCACACAGCCGTTGGGCCCTTGACCGAGGCCCTTAACCCCACATTGCTCCGAGAGGGATTGTCCCCTGCTTAGTCTAATCAACTGTAAGTAGCTTTGCGTGAAAGTGCCAGCTAAATAGCAAATTATTATTATTAAAGTGCTTGAAACAAGCATGTTAAAAAGATGTGACCTTTGGTCAGATTTCCGGGCAGGATCCCGTCCGGAGGACGTTCCGGATGGCGCAGGAACGCCACTCCCTACTGCAGCTCCGACATTCCGGGCACGGCACACAAGTAAAGCCAGTTACCGCATGTGAAGTAGTAGTTTCCATGGCAACGCAGCTTTGTGTCTTCGCCGTGCGTAAGATGGTGGATCCTCTCTCGCTACCTCTGAGGGAAACGGGGTCGGACGGAAGCACCCCCACCCTCCCTCCCCTCTCCCCGGACGCAGCGAGGCTTTTCGGTACCTGTGCCCCGGGGGCAGTATGCCAGCTGGCCCGGTGCGGGGGAGTGCGTGGGGGGGCGCGTGGGGCCCTCGTGACGCCGATCGCTCGCAGCACAGAGCGCTCCGGAGCTGCTCTCCGCGTTAAAGGCGAACTCCGCCGCGAAATGTTTATTTGCACGTACCTCAGCAGCCAAGTGCGTCTCCCACAGCTTCGCACTCCAGCGTGGCTCTGCTTTCGCTCGTGTTAGCGGCTGCGATGTCAGCTGGATGAACCTTTCGTATTTACACCGGCGTAGACGTCTCTTTCTTTCCCACTGTGTTTACCGTCGACGGTAGATGCAAATACAATATGATGTAACCTATGCTAGTTTAATATGCTGCCATGGGTTTTCAGTCAGGAAATATATCATTTGTTGCATCCAGTAAACCAAAACTAACAGCGCTTGGAAAACAAGATGGATACCTCTGTTCGACAGACCTTCCTGCCTACCAAGACACTGTTCAGGCTCACTGTGCGGACATCTGTATAAAACCATGCCTTTACTGGCACGGAACAAGAGGCAGAATGTGAATTTTGCATTGGGTTTCTGATATTTTATTCTGGAAACATCCAATATTCGATAGAGGAAATATTGGCAAGCACTTATCCACTCTAGACTTTATGAAAACGGTTTACACCTAGCTTGCATCACAAGGACATTTCCAGCTACCTAAACTATGAAACGACATCCTGCATTGCTACCTGCCCAAAGCTACCTACCCACAACTTTCTGGCGAAGGAGTACACCATCAAATAAAAGTTTTGGGCCATTCTTGCCCTTGTGTTGTTTTAATGTAAAAAATGACACGCCACTATGTTTAGCAGCAGAGAAAACCCCCTAAACAATATTTTTTCATCTTGAAATTTGATGACAAAATTTGTGATGAGTGACACTTAATAGATTTTGGGTTGAAAATTCAATTAAGCGCTTTATTTTATGGGTTGAGTGCAGGCGGGTAATTTTTTACCCTTAGGACAAGGGGAGTATACAGAATGTTAAGACTACACAAGGGTTAAGGTTTAAAAAAGGGAGCATTTTCCCTCCATGCTGATGAATGGCTTGTGAGCCCCGTGAGGGAAACAGACATTGTTTATGAACCGAGGAGGCTTCTGAACGTGAAGAGTTTAGAGACCGACACAGGAGTATGATACAGCAGAGAGGGAGAGCCCTCGGTCTTCTGAGCGCAGGCCTGCAGACCCTGGCTCACCCACAGTGGGAGACTCTGTGCAGCCTGTGCAGATACTATGTGCTGTGCTGTTTGGGGAATATCACGGTATTTCCAGGGTTGTCCGATGCCTGGGATGTCGGGTTTTGTCATTATCAGCATAGGACCGAATTGTGGTCCTGACCGGACAACACAATGTCTGACCTGAGTAAGCTATTGAAAGAATGTAGCGTTTGTTTGTAATGTAATGAATTTGTGCCGTTTGTTTGTAATGAATGGGCATCTAAACCACCCCCGGCCTGTACTTCCCCCTGATAGCTTCGCCCCCTGTTTCGCAAAAAGGTACCGTTAATGAATTGCCCCATCCATCACTGTTTCCAACTTCCTAACCCCCTCTCCCCCCAAGTGCATCATTGGTTGGCCCTTCACAAGCTCCTACCTGGATCGCGATTAAGCTTCTGCTTAATTCGCTTTCTTCTGAATCTGGAAACCTGGAGAAGAGGCAGGGGTGGTCTCTTAAACAGCAGTTGCCCAAGACCTGGGTCCATGAAGGTGTAGGGTGTCTTTAGGGAGGGTTGCGACCGCACTGTCAACCTCGATTTCAATACCATCTCCCCTTCCGATCACAATCGTCACACTATCTCTCCTCCAGGTCTGTGATAGCAATCTCCCCCAAACCCCTCACCCCACGGGAAATCATAATATCACCGTACCCCCAACACTCCGCCCCCCACCCCCCCATTCTGTGTTATACAACGTCTTTTTGATGGGGGTCCGCCAAAGGTCTGGGTGGGGGTCCCTGAATCTCAAAAGGGTGAAGTCTTTAGCGATATGGTTATCGAAGAGGACCTGTATCCAAAGGCTGGTGGGTTCAGCTTCCAGATTGCACCCTGCCACTGTTGATTGGGTTGGGGTGTTTAACCCAGACTACTTCAGTTAACATCCTTCTTTACAAAGTGGACAGTACTTAAACTGTACTATAGGGCACTCTAGAAGTGGGTGTCTGCCAACCATATAAAACATACTAATTAAACCAAACTGCAAAAAAAACATACATTTTTAATTCTGCTAATTAGTAAGTTCAATCAAAAACGACACCGTTTGCATTGTATTCCACTTGATTTATCACTTGCTGTGTTATAGCAAAGTGAAATGTAATGGAAGCCTGGTATTCAGATGGGTCCGGGTAGTTTATTTTCGGAGGATTTGTCGCACTTTAGCAGACATCGCTCAAGGCTCGGTTCACCACCGACGGTGGGATGTTTATCTTGTTTCCCGCTCTGCCCCCTGAAAGGGAAGCGATGCCGGAACCTTCCGGAATCACGCGGCTGCCAGCCGCAGCGACATTATTAAAACGCTACCTCAGGCTCAGCCCCGGGTCAAACGGCAGGAGCCACAATCCGGCGTGAAGTGTGCGGTGATTCAACATGTCCCCAAACGAAATGCGTTTCTGCCTCCTCCTGTCATAAACGCGTGTCACCGGTCCGGCGGAGAGCGGCCGGTAATAAAGCAGGCTGGAACATCTCGGCGAGAGAGGCAGACAGTTGCGCCGGCCTGCAGAGTTGGCAGGTTTCGCGAGACAAATAAGCGGCTTCAGAAGCGTCGACGGAAGGAGCCCAGGAAAAGTGGAAGAGAACCGGGGAGGGAGGTGGAGGTGTGCGCAGGGAGAGACTGGAGAGTAAGGTGGATCGCTAATAGCTACATTTACAACTTAATTTGTGCAATTAAGCCGTACGTAACCATGAATGAGCCCAAAAAAATGAGCCCGAAAAAACTCAACCCACTACTAACAAGTGACTTTGGAGAATAAAAACAGACCGTTTTATAAGCAGACTTGGCAACACCGCGCTTTTCAGCTCACCTGTGCATGTAATGAGAGTCCTGGGTTATTGATCAATATCTTCAGAGCCTCTGAAAATGTCGCACCTTGGAAGCCGCCACGCTACGAGGATACTATGTTAGCAGGAGCCTCTGGGTGCTCTTTGCCAGGATGTCTGGGCAGCAGAACATTGTGGGCTTCTGACGGGGGTAGCCTGTCGTCTAGTTGCTAAGGCACGTGACTGGGACCCTCAAAAGATCATTGGTTCAAGTCCTGGTGTAGCCATAATAAGATCCACGCAGCTATCGGGCCCTTGAGCGTGGCCCTAAACCCTGCATTGCTCCAGGGCAGGTGTTGTCCCTTGCTTAGTCTAATCAACTGTAAGTCGCCTTAGATAATAGCGTCATCTAAATAACAAATTATATACATTTTCTCACAAGCCTCCTCGTCCCTGAGTGGTTAACCTCATAATCTCAAGGCACTTAGCCATTTGTCAGCAAAGGGGGCGTTTAACTTTTAAATTATTCTGTCCTTCCCTCTCTCTCTTTTTCTGCGACTATGTTCCTACAGGCTGCGTGTGGAATATTGCTTATGATGTCCTGAAGATCAAAGTAGCGTAGCATGAAGCTTCAGTCCCACAGTAAACAGATTGTGTGCTTGCATGCCTGCATGTTTAAAATGCACAGCCTATGACGGGCTGCCTGTCACATTGTTCATGCGACACGGGAAGAGGCAAATCCAGGGTGCTTTTTAAAAATTGGCAAGCTTTGCGCTAGCTAATCTAAATTTTATGCTAAAGCTGTCAACTTAATGGTAGCTTATGCTTCATCCATTTAAACAGTTTTACTGTATCCAAATATGATGATACAGATTCAAGTTTCATGATTTTACATATGTCTACAGCAACATGTTTTTTGTTGTTGTAATTGTTTGTTTTTAATAGACAGAATGGGCTTGCATGCAAGTGAGGGTATAGCTTGGACTATTTTCTTAAATTCTTAACGACTGGTGGTACAGGTTCCGCTGTTCCAGTGCAGATCAGAGAAGGACCTGAACTGAGTTAATTACTGTATGGATGCAAAATATTTCAGTTGCAAGTCATGGAAGTCACATCTTCTAATACTACTACTAACTATTAATAGCTGATATTATAATAATTCTACTACTGCTACTACTAATATAACAATACTAGTACTACTCATAATAATAATAACAATAACAATAATAATAATGATGATGATAATAATAATAATAATACTAATAATAATAATAGTTATTATTATTGTTATTATTGTTATTATTGTTGTTGTGTTATTATTATTACTACGACTACATTGGCCACATTGGTTTCCTCTGGGTAGACATGCAGGTTAGATTAATTGGAGAGTGTAAATTGTCCTATCCTTGGGGTATGAATGTGTGAGTGTGTGGGCCCTGCGATTGGGGACTTGGCCTGTATTTCTGCCAATGTGTGCTGCCCCACCCCCCCAACCCGGAGGAAGTGGTTTAGAAAAGAAAATGGGGGTGGGAAATAGGAATAGGCGAATAGGAAATTTGATTCATCTTTTGGATTTTTTTTCTTGGGGGGGCACTAACAGGACCTTGTTAATTTCGGGGGGAGGGGAGGATTTGATGTCGTGTCCCCTGCGACCTGCCCGGACCCTTCGTCCGTGATGGTGCACCCTGCACAGCCTGACTGCATCCTTCCTTCCTTGTTCTGTCTCTGCAGGAGTGACCACTGTCCTCACCATGACAACCCTCAGTATCAGTGCTAGGAACTCTCTTCCGAAAGTGGCCTACGCCACGGCCATGGACTGGTTCATCGCCGTCTGCTACGCCTTCGTGTTTTCCGCCCTCATCGAGTTCGCCACGGTGAACTACTTCACCAAGAGGGGCTACGCTTGGGACGGGAAAAGTGTTGTGCCTGAAAAGGTGAGTCATCACTACAAGCTCACCAGCTGAAAACATCATGTAGCTGGATGTTGTTTCCCAATATACACCCAGGGAGCACTTTATTAGGTATTTAGACTTATTTTTACTTCTGTTGCTGTAGCCTATCCACTTAGAGGTTTGAGGTGTGTTCAAAGATTCCCCTATGCATACCACTGTTGTAATGTCTGGTTATTTGTGTTATTGTCACCTTCCTGTCAGCTTCGAGCAGACTATCCCTTCTCCTCTGACCAACAATCATTCCACGGTCAAAGTCACTTAGATCACATTTCTTCCCCATTCTGACATTTGGTCTGAAAAACAGCTGAACCTCTCAACCACTATGGTTCTATGCATTTAGTTGCTGCCACATGATTGGCTGATTAAATATTTGAATTAACAAGCTGGTGTACAGGTCTACCTAAAAGTGATCACTGAGTGAATATCAAAATACAGAAAAAGCCTGTTACCCTGTAAAATGTTCAGTGTTAAATGAACTCATACAGGGTGCATATGATCCTTATTGGAGTTGAATTAACACTGGCCATGTTTCCGTGCATTAGTTTAATAACTGCACATAGGGATAGCGGTAAAACTTTTCATCTTTTAAAAAAAACATTTGATACTACACTTAGAGTAATGAGGATGAAATTATTGTGACTGCAGCTTTTCATTATGTCATAAATATATTCATCAGTATTCAGTGGAATGATGTTACGTTAAAACAGATGTTAGCCATTAAGGAAATTCCATTTGGAGCTTGAATGTGATTGTTCGTAGGTTGCAAAATGGCTGCACACATATAATTCATCTGTCTCAACGTCAGCTGGAGTTATGGGACATGACATCACCACTAACGGGTGATGCTTTCTTTAGTGACAAATCCCCCGTCACCCGTCATGGCCAACCCAGTGATCAGTGCATGATATGAAGCCACACGCAGTGAGCACTTAATTAGGTATTTGTTGGACTTATGCCTGCAGAACTGCTGCTTATTGTGTTTATTGTCTTTCACATCATTCTCTGCAAACTCTGGAGACTGTTGTGCGTGAAAATCCGAAGAGATCAGCAGTTTCTGAGATACTCAAACCACCCTGTCTGGCACCAATAATCATTCCACGGTCAAAGTCACTGAGGCCACATTTGTTCCCATTCTGACATTTGGTCTGAAAAACAGCTGAACCTCTTGACCATGCCTGCAAGCTTTCATGGATTTAGTTGCTGCCACATTATTGGCTGATTCAATATTTGCATGAACACACTGGTGAACAGGTCTACCTAAAGTGCTCACTGAGTGTAGTTTAGGTAAGCTAGGCATTACGTACCCTTTAGTGGTAGGAAAATGGTGGCCATTGTTGGGTGGAATGGCCTGTTCATTCGTCATTTTGTTATGTTATGTTGTGCTATTTTATTTTGTTATGTTATGTTGTGTTATGTTAAAGCTACCGATTCAAAGTACTTAAAGCAGAAACTATTCTGCCCCCGTAGATTAAAAGAACTGAATCTTTGTAAATGGTACTTTTTCATTTTTTTGAAGACATTAAAAGCACATATTTGGGCAGATCACAGCACAAAGCTTTTGTGGGGTTGTAATTCATGTGAATTATTTAGTCAGTTTGCTGCAGATTTTCAGCAGTTCTCCATGCATGGCATTGTACCCTGCGACCACGCTCACGTGAACGCTGTTTTCTCTCGCAGCAAAAGAAGAAGAAAGAGTCCATGCTGAAGAAGAACAACACCTACACGGCTGCCACGGCGACCGCTTTCGCCCCAAACATCGCCAGAGACCCTGGTTTGGCGACCATCGCCAAAAGCGCCCCCCCACCGCCCACCGAGCCAAAAGAAGAGCCCAAACCCAAACCGCCGGAGGCCAAGAAGACCTTCAACAGCGTGAGCAAGATCGACCGGATCGCTAGAATAGCGTTCCCCCTCCTGTTCGGAACCTTCAACCTGGTCTACTGGGCCACCTACCTCAACAAGAAGCCCAAGATACAGGGGATGCTTCAACCACACTAATCTTCGCTAGGTCTCCTTTTCTCTCTTTGTCCAAATGTTTTGTTTGAGGAAAAAAAAAAACGGTGTCTGAAGTGGTCCAGTTCCCACAATGCTTCTGTGTCACACAAAAATAGTATACCTTCAAGATTAAAAAAACATCTCTTAGTATCTGGGCAATGTGGTAAAAATGTAATGGAACCAGTTTGAGGGGGATTGTGCTACTCTATTAAAACAATATGCTACAGTAAAGTATACGCAAGAGAATGCTATTCTACAAATGCACATAGCCTAACTATTGTTAAAGATCTATTTTTTTTTCTAATATTTTGTTGTGCATTACACCATCAATACGTAAACACAGTTATATGGGAAAATGTAATATTTGCATGGGCTGATTTTATTTCTCTTTTTTTAATGATCAGTCAGCATCTGACAAATGGCCTATGGTTTTTTCTTCCTGTTATCAGTCACAAAATGCTACCTTGAATGAAAGTCAGATATTCTTCCATACCTTGTAGTTAATTCTTTTTGGTTTATGATTTATCGGTTTTCTTTATCTTTCTTGTTTTACGTCAAGATAGGGTTTCAGCAATAGCAATAAAACATGTCTCAGTGGAAACAATTTAATTCCATTCATGGATTTAAAAAAGAGAAAAATATCCTTTGATTATCACATGCTACATTAAGCATACAATTTATTTAGTTTTATTGTAAATACTAATCAAGTGTTAGAGATGTCAATATTAAGTTTAAGATTTGCAAAATGTAACTGTAAGATATAACTAATCTAAACAAGGGAAAGAACACGTTTTTTTGAAGATCTGTGTATGAAATATTGAACATAATCGGTGTGAAGAGAGTATTTATTGGTTCACTTTTACCCGACTGTTTAGTAACTAAGTTAGTGTTCCATTAAATGCTGGTTTAATTTGCCAGTGGATATTGCAGATATATAAATAAACAATATCCAATCTTATATATCTGTGTGTATGTGTACACACTTAAAAAATATGTTTTAAGAATGGGATAGTGATGAGTAAGAATGTAACTGTAATTTAAATGTCGGAATGCATTTTATATTTAGAATTGAATCACTCTTGTTCTTTGTTTTTGGTTCCTAGTTTCTCTGGAATAGACACTTAGAAATGGCTGTAGGTCCTGGAGGACCCACGGGTTGGGTGTTTAGGTGGAGCTCTGCCAAAAGCCGGTGAATAGGGCAAATGTATCGAGAGTGAAGAGCAGTGCCTTTCAAGTTTTCAGGGTTGACTGATCGTATGAAAGGCTGTTCCCTCCGCTCCGAGATCCCACCCAACTTATGTTCTGTCCTATCGCTGGGGCTCTCTTATGTCCCCCTACCCTTTTAGACCATGCTCAGAAAGTACCAGCTACACTGCCTTCTATCTCAAATGCCCTTGGAAGATAAAGACAGTTTTTTGTTTTCCTTTTCTAACACACTTATAGCTGCTTGTCAAAAGAGAGACGGAAAAAAAAGCACCAGCGTTATAGTTTAGTGCTGTATCCTGGACACTATGATGTCTTCTGTTATCATGATGATGATTAATGTTTTATTTTTGTTGCATGAAATCAGTCCCTCCTCCAAAAAAAACAAAACAAAAAAAAAAACAAACAACAGAAACCAAACCACGACAGATAGATGGGGGGGAAAGACTTTTGGTTTAAAATTTTCACTCTGAATACAAATATGAATTGCAACTTTCCTTTGGCTAAAAAGCTTTCAGTTTGTTTTGTTTTTTTAAATTACGTTAATGTAGCAATATGTAATTAGTAAGGGCTTTTTCACAATCTCAACAAAAAAAAAGTTATTTGAGGTGGTTTCCACGGTAGCTTTAGGTTGACCTCAGAGGGAAGTATAGACGTGTACAATGTTGAAAAAGAAAAAGAAAAAATAACTTTTTCACCACATATCGGAAGGAGATGTTTTACTTTTATCTTGCCCTGGTCTTAAATCAATTGAAAAGCTGATGTCACTTCAAACTCATGTAGATTAGCGGGGAGGGGAGAGGGTTGGTGGGTGGGGAGGTTGGGAGGGAGGGACATGTCTGTTGTGGGTTTTATGGTCTCTAAACTCAAAATAATTCCTCTGCACATAGAGTTGCAGCAGATCCAACAGAGGACCACCATGGTAGTGTCAGGGTATCAGAACACGGGCCATAGGGGGCAGCTGTCTGCCCACCAGGGACAGTGAGGGGGTGGGTTCGGTTTGAGGGGGTGGGCCTGTTCCTACCGCAGTAGATTTTATGCAAGCGCACAGTTACAGAGTCCATTGGAAACTCTAAGGATGAAGACCCTTGAGATATGATGTATAAATGTATAGATATTTTGATTCAAATCTATTGTATGGATGTTTATCATGCCTAAAGTATATATATATATACATATATAAATATTTAATAATACTAATAGTAATAATGATAATAAATATTGTTTGTATCAACCTATTGGTATGCATTTTGCACATTAGAGCATAATTTACATTTAAGTAGTCTGCTTTGTGCTATGCAAGAACAGCTTTGAACCACTTTAATTAGTTTTCCTTTTCATTGTATTTAAAAAGAACCAGATATTGTATACAGCTTAACTCTTTACTAGAGCCAGTGTATCCTATTTAGCTTCTATCCATTGTTTTGCTCTGTATTCACTCGCCAAAAGAGTATTACTTTCAAAATGTGTATCTAAATGGAGAGGTTGAGTGTCATTCGTGGTTGATTCAGAAATGACATTGAATGTTAATTGAATATCTATTCAGAGACATGGCAATAAAAAATTTAAATTTCATATTTCCGTAAGGAAACGTATAATTAATCCACTAAATTCCCATATTTCAAACGCTACTGTGAAAAATATTTAAGGACATGACCTCAGAACATGTCAAATACTATGTAGAACCATGTTGCTGTGTTTGCCAAATACGATTTGAGCTATAAATGATGGCACATTCAGATTCAGTATCAAATTTAATTAACAAATTTAAACAAAAGCTCGTTTTTTTTCCAACACACAATGTTTTTGTATTGGTTTCTGCATTTGTAAAATGTACTACACAGATCATCGAAAAGGTTTCTCATATTTCTCATATTTCTTTGTCAATTATATATTTCCTGTTGCTCTATGACACAAGGTTTCATTTATTTCATTTCTTTCTTAATAAAATCTTTTAAGTGCATTTCCTGTTTTTCAGAATGGACAAGTGGCCATAGTTATATGGACACCCAAATTTGGAATTGTATAATATTAGCGCACAATTTTAAACAGGATAGTAAGGTTACATTATAATATCATACTGGAGCCCCTCTTGCTCAGAGTAAATAGGCTGTATTTTCCCTGTATTCTCAAACATAGATTCTAGAATACGTAAAGTCAGGCTAGCTCTACAATTCACAAACACTTCAACTAGCGTGAACCCCGGTGATTTTAATGTCCAATTTATTTGTATGTTTTTTTCAGAATATCACTTGCGTTTCAAACTTGGGTGTCTGCTAACATGGACGTCTGCAATGTGTGTATGCGTGTTTTCTTTCTTTTTCTCTTGGTCTGTGTTGTTCAAATAAATATACATCTGGTGGAGACATGCAACCAAATTGTTTAGAAAGCACAAACGCTTGAGAAGAGTTTCAGCGAGAGCGAGCACTCGAATGCCGCCTCGCTTCTCGGCCAGGGCGAACATAGAAGATGGCGGGTGGGCATCCAGCCCAGTACGTTGCAGTGAAATCACTGTTGGTCTCCATATCACAGAGAACATATCCGCCCCTTCGTGGGCACTGAAATTAGGGTCATTCCAACAGCTTTAAAGGCACATATCTTGAATTATTCATTATGACGGAGGCGGTTGTTGGGGGGGGGGGGGGGGTGTGGGGTTGGCGGTGGTGGGTGGGTGGGGAGAAGTGTTATGCATTCTGTAATGTTTGGTTTTGTTATGGTATGGCCTTGTAGAATCAGAATCTCTGCATTAGACTTCAAATAAACGAGGGGAAAAAAATTATGTTGAAATTTTTATTAATGTTTAATAAATTCCAAAAGAGGCCAACAGGTGTTTTACATTTGTATCTTGCTTTGGTTTTTGAGCTTAAATGACAGAGCTGTATCGGCACTTTGGTATTTTGTTAAGCTTTGTAAATACATTTAACTGGCAGTAGGCTAGTGGTCACATTCTCAGTCGCACCATTACACATGACCATTGTCCATTAAAACATTAATATTACAACTTGTATCCAAGTCTACGCTAAGGAGTAAGCTTGCATTGTGACATAGTTTATCTTAATTTAAAATATAGAGATCTGTAAAGCAGTCCTATTTTTGGAACAGTTTTATATTCAAAACAGTTGTAAAAAATTGTATCACACAACATGCATTTTGTGAATCAGTTGTCCAGCCATTCGGACTATATCCATGGTCCCAGTTGGCCTTTTAGGAATGGTAAGGTTTGGAATTTGAAATGCCCTCATCTGCAGTATTAGATGCTGTTCCTGTCTGCAGCAAGACAGAACGATACCTGCTTGATCCACACCCAGCTTAAATAAACATAATTGTTAGAATAAAAGTGGATTCTGTATTTATTTATTCATTCATTCATTCATTTATTTATTTTTAAATAAACATGAAGGTATATTGCATGATACACATATATACATAAAAGAAACTACAGTGTAAATTTCTTCCGAATGATGATGAATACATAAACCCAGGGTCCTGTATCACAAAGCAGGATGGCTGAGTTAGCTGGATAACTGCACGCAAGTAAAACCCAGAACCCTCCCAAATCTGAAGCATGAACTGAAGCAAAAAGAGATCGTTTGGGGTTTACTCAGCACAGTTATCCAGCTAACTCAATAATTCTGCTTAATGAAATACCCCCATGAACAGCCAACCAGTTCTTAGCCATTCAGAACAGCTGAAATTATCCCGTAGATAGACGCTTAGTACCCCTAATTATGTATTCCGGGAATTCATGTTTCAGTCACAAAGACTTCTGATACTTTCCCTAGGAATGAGTGCCAGTAGGCCCTTACTGAAGATATGAGCGAACTCACGTACATGAAATCAACAAGCCGTCTGCTTCAAACAACACCATTAATACACAGGGGAAGAGGAAGTAACGTTATCCATAAACATGTAGGTCTAACTGTTTTAATATGAATAACTGATATAATTTATGGGGGCTATGGTGCTGGTGATGTGGTGGCATGTGTAGGTGTTGTGTGTGTTTATATGTAATTGCATGCATCCACTCTGTATGTGTTAGTGTGGGTTGGTGCACGGTAGCAGCAGAAGACCAACCAACCACACACCAACAATAATTGTTCAATCAAAGTTAATGTGTGCATTCCAGCAAAAGACATTTTCATGTGTTAAACTCTGATTCATCATCCTTATTCAGATTCTGTTTTTCCAACACGGATTAGAAAAGCTTGCCCACTCATACAGCAAAGATGTACTGTACAGAGTGATTCTGGGGACTGTCTGTATCGCGTTATGGTACATTTTGAAAATAAGACAAATTAATTGCAATTTCAGTCTGTTGTTTCTTCAATAATAAAAATTGCCACATCGCAGTATTAGCTGCATTGTAACTGCTATGCATTTACACTTGAATAACTTACACTAATTACAAGGGCTCTCAAAGCTAACGTGTCAATTTAAAATGCTAAATATGATCATGTTTTAAATGCAATTAATACACTTTCCCATAATTGCATTTTACACCAAGATGTTGCAATTTGCATAGATAGACGAACTTGCAAATGTCTATAGTGAATTATGGACAGAAATTATGATTGAAACAGGTAATCAGCAAGGGCCTTTGAATGAAATGTTAATGACATATTTCATATGTTGAAGCAAGCACACATACCTCTTGAGTCCATGTTGTCATCCATGTAAGAAGTAGCCAAATATAGGAGCACAGCTCAATGTGGTATGTACAGTATATCAGGGGTATAGTGCAAACTCAAAATGTGAATGGTTTATGTCCACAATACAAATCTTTTTTTCCCTCTATTTTATTGCCAAGAGTGGCAGGATGACACCTCTAACAACATTGTGCAACAGTAAACGGTGGTGCTGCAAATCTATCAAGTATTAGCATGCATTATTACATTACACGTCATCTAGCTGACGCTTTTATCCAAAGCAATTTACAGTTGATTTCACTAGGCAGGAGCCAGTCCCCCCTGGAGCAGTGTGGGGTTAATCCCTTGCGGGGCCCAGTCATGTACCTTAGCCACTTGTCTACAGGCTGCCCCATTATTATGTGTCAAAAATGTACAATATACTATACAGTCTGTGTGTATGTGTGTGTGTGTGTGTGTGTGTATGTGTGTGTGTGTGTGTGTGTGTTTGTGTGTGTGTGTGTGTGTGTGCGTGCGTGCGTGTGTGTGTGTGTGTGCGTGCGTGCGTGTGTGTGTGTGTGTGTGTGTGTGTGTATGTGTGTGTGTTTGTGTGTGTGTGTGTGTGTGTGTTTGTGTGTGTGTGTGTGTGTGCGCGTGCGCGTGCGTGTGCGTGTGCGTGTGTGTGTGTTTGAGAGAGTGAGTGAGAGGAATCTGAATTTTTACGTGTTTTATTCCCCTGCAACATGACATTCCTCAACCAGCTGAAATCTGAATGATCTGAACGTATCGTCTTTGTGACCATGATTATGACCCCCCCCCCTTTAGAAAACAAAACGCATTCACGGATAATGAAAAACACAGTGAGTCGGCATTATCGCACAGACTTAGCACTGAATAACTTACATGGCATGACGAATGCAGCACGAGGTTTAAATTGCTCTGATACAGGGGAATGATGGGGGAAATCCCGCCTCAACGCTCAAATCGCTCACAGCAGCGCAAGCAAATAATCTGATCAACTCCGGGCTTTTACAAGGTGTAGGGTAGCAACAGGGAATCTTGCTTTATTCCTTTTGTCATTGTTGACTTATTCCTGTTGTCTTCAGTATCTGGCTTCTTCATTGTCTATTTTCCACAATACCATTTTACATAATTGGATAAATCATTAATCTGCAAAGAGGTCCATTAAATAAGATCTAGGCTTTATAATCTGCCTGAAGCCACTGTATGTAACCCCTGAGACATTTATAAGTAAATTAAATTGACACTTCTGTGCTGTGAATCCTACATGTACACTACTTATATAAACTCCAATATGTTTGGCCACACTCAGTGACATAAGTTTCATAATGTGTGCAATAAAAAATACACGCAGTTTGTTGTTTTAAATTTTTAATAATTTTACTTTAAACCTTAAATAAGTTTGTACACATATAGGGCTACAGTGACGACGAGCATAGAAAGCAATGACGTTAAACAATATATTTATTTTTATCCGTGCTACAACAATTCTGGAGGGCACATTATCTCCAGTATATATACACACAGGGTTCATTGTGTCCTTTTCAGATCGCACTACGGCAGTAATTCAGAAATACAGGTCTGAAACAATCTAATTACAATGCAGTTCACACATGGTAATTTATTGCGTTAAATGATGGTGATTTGGGATGGGAAGTCTGCTGGAAGAAGCAGAAAAGATGGCGTCTGTGAACTGAAGGCTGGCTATGAAGGCTGGTATTTCGGTGCACTCTGCGCGATAGTGGAAGATTGGAAGAAGGCTTCTGTTTGACGTTAAATCCCATGACATACGTTATTACGACAGTGCTCTGTGGAAGGGGCTCTTCCTCTCGGTCTGCTCCATTAAAATAAACAAGTACCAACACGATGAGAACTGCTGCACAAACAGGAGAAATGTAAAACAGGCTGCTTATTATTCAGGATGATTCAGCTTCACCTTGTCCCGGAGTGACAAAGAACACAACAGAACCGGCTCTGTGAACACGCAGAACAGGCCAGCCGGCTCCTTGTTTCCTGTCTTTTCTTCACCAAAAAAAGGTTGCAAAAGATTAATTAGAAAAATTTAAAAGGTTCTTTTAAAACCGCCTTTTCAAACCCTGTCATTTACCTTTGAATTGCGTAATTCCAGTGCATTATACTGTTAGTGTCAATTTAATAAGAATTCAATTGTGCGAGTTTCATAAAAGCAGTGAGAGCGTAAGGTTTTGATCCTCTGCTGTAGTCCTCTGTGCTTTCTACATCTTTATTCGCATGAATAAAGTAGAAAACACCAAAAGGACCACCCTGTTCTCATTCTTTAAAAAATAAAAACATAAAAATACACCTCCATCATTTTTGCTCTTTTGGCTCTCTACTCCAGCACACTGGATTAGAAATAAGATAATGTTTATGAAGTTGAAGTGCACATTAGTTTAAGGGCAGTTGTATTCATTGTAGCGCAGCGTGGACTCCTGAGTTAAGGTAACCTTGGAATGAACTACAGGTACACATTAAGAGCTTATGAAATAAATATTTTTCAATCACACCGACAATTCTGAACTTCCCCTCGGAAAAGGACACCGGCTCCAGTTCAGCACATTCCCGTCGGAGCCGGCCGCTGGGTATTCCCCACACAGACACGCGAGGACCGGCACATAATCGATATCCCTCAAAAACTATTTTCCGCATCTGCGGGAATGGGAAATACAGTCCTCTTGAAAACGGTTTATCGCTGTACCGTCTCCCGGAAATACCTCTCAATTGAATTGTGTGGAACCGCACAAGTTCAGTCAGTGCTGAAATACAGTTTTTAGTTCAGATCTGTAGTAATAACAGTAACGCCGTGGCCTGTTGCAGCATGTACCATGAGGAAGTCATTGGCTTGCAGCAGCAGTAGAGGAGTTGACACTCCAGCTGTAGTGGTCTTTGTCAATGCAAGAGGAGCACAATAGTGACTCTACACGTGGCATTGTTGTGAACTGGAGGAGGGGTGTTAAGGGGAGTATGGTGAATGATTTTGTAGAGTGTGACTGAATACCCTACAATGCGGGCACATGAATTGGCATTAACTGAAGTAGCTGTTAACATAAATTCCTTGAAGGACAAATACATCACTTGAGCATGAAATTAACTTTTCATTAGTTGATGTATTCGTTAACTAGGAACCAATGCATTAGTTACATGATTATACATTAGCAAACCATACATATGATTAGTTGAACATTAATAAATACATTAACTGTTTTTGATTCCAATATGAATTGAAATTAACATGTAGTTATTGACATGATGTATATATTCCAGGCTCTACAGATTAACATCTCAGTCGTGACAGTAGTTACTGTAGTTAACAACTAAATTAGTTCAGGCCAATTGATGTAACCTTATTGTGCATTATTCTTCCATTCTGAATGTTAGAAGATGAGATGAGAAGAAACAACGGGCATAATGTTGATGGGTTTTATTCACAAATTGTCGTCAAAGACTGCTTTTATACTGGCTTTGTTACCGAAATCTTTCACGCAGGGCGGAATTAGGCGGAAGCCGGGAACAGCGCGTGCCTCCCCGTTCCGTCGCTGCTGGAGCGACTCCTTCCCTACCGAATCCCAGCAGGCCTCGGGGGCCTTGGACATGACAGCCTCGCCCGCTGACACCCGCAAATGAGGCCGCGCGGCACGGCAATTATCTCAGGAGCGTCTCCGTGTCTCTGTCAGCCCCGTTACGAAGGCAGAAGTGACTGCGGGGCTTGACAGACTCCAGGGTTGTGCCTGTGTAGCAAGCACCTCCCCTACCCCCAACAAAAGCTTCAGTTCGGCGCTGGAGACTTGGCCTCTCGGTCTTATTGCCGGGGGAAAACCACCTACTGTATTTAACGCAAGAAAACTGATGCCCTGAGAATACAGAACCAAGATGGCTGGATGACCAATCAACATGCAGGGCCAGCAGTGATCCATCAATTTAACCTTTTAAGGTGCAAGATCACAGAGAGTATGTGATGAGAATGTTCAGCATCCAAGTGCTGATGTAGCAATCACTACTGGTAACTGAAAGAAATGAGTTCTAGAACACTGACTTTTTTGAAAAATGAAAACATTCCAAAAACACCCTCTCTCTGAAGGGTAAATGGAGTAAACAGAGGTTTGGGAGGTCTGCTGTATTATATATATATATATATATATATATATATATTATTTAGAATCTCCAGAGGAGAAGTTCCTGCTGGCATCTTAGCTGTTCTCTCAGTAGCCATGGCATCACCACACCTGTCTCCATGTCAGACGTACAGTAATAACATAGGGCAGTTATTTACAGGACAGCAATGCCACTGTATTTACGTTGCATTACTGGACTGCAGTTCACAGGATCACCATTTCACTTCTCACTGTAATAAATTACACCCCTACTTGCTCAATGAAATTAAGAGAAGTTGCCCGATGAATCAATAATATTGTGTCTTATATCAATTGAATGAATTATATGATGTTGTATTTATTCAGTGATAATATTTGTGATCTGTCACCATCATTTCATAGGGTAGATATGGTGTTTTGTTTTCTTACAGTGTACAGACATATTTTGAAGATCCAATAAAAAAACATTGGTAGTGCAATGCTGACGGGTGTTCTTGTGTCCTCGTTATGTTCACAGACAGTTTGCAGTTCCCTGTGATTAAGTAGGACATCACAGCTCAGAAATGATCTATCAAGGAGCGAGAAAGAGCTGGAAGACTAGACACACACATAAGTTATATACATCTCCGCCCAAAATGTGTGATTTATATATATATATATATATATATATATATATATATATATATATATATATATGAAATTTGGAAAAGGTTTTTTGTTGTTGTTGTTGAAATAACAGCGGCAGGTAAGGGCAATTACAATGAGGGATGCACCTTCCACATTCTTTTGAAGTATTTAGAGATCATTTTTTATCTACCCAGCTAACTTGCTAATATTAGCATGCTGACTCGATACATATTTTTGTTATGCTCATCATCATGTGTTGAAGATATACTGGTTTTTAGAAGAGTTAGAAGTATATGACCTGCATTGACCAAACTATTAGCTATTGCTAATTTTTTCTTGAATAGGATCATCTATTTAAAGCTCATAATTTCAGAACTGAGATCATATACAGAGCCAAAATTTGCCAATCTGTGCATGTCATGAATAATCATTTACTCAATATGTACTCATTTTCAAAGTGCAATTTTAAAAGGCTGATTTTCTGAGATGGTTACATACCTTCTAAATCTGAGAAGGTATTGCGTTTTTCATGCACATAAAAGTGGCCATTTTTCCTCTAAATGGAAATAATTGATGGCATTTGATTAGGTTTTACACCTATGGGTGATATGCATGGCTTATACTGAGTAAATACATGTAAAAATACTTTCAGTGTTGACAAATGGGATCAAATACATTTACACATGATTGCTTTAATGCTCTTATTGTAATGTTTCACACCATGTACCACAACATCAATATTTCACAGTTAGTTACTTCAATTATTCAGCTCGGAGGTCATGTGCCAGCATTCTGATTGGCCAGTTCACTGCTAAGCTTCCCTCTGTTTTTTTTCACCTTCCAGAATACCTCACTGTTTTACCTACAAGCATTAACTTGGATGCTGGAAACTAAAAACAAATGAATGTTTAATGCCATCACTTTTCTCTCATCATTTCTGGTACAAGCATGAAAACCAGACCCTGTGTCCTGTAACAACAGCAGTTGCAGCAACAACAACAATTACAACAGAAACCGCACCAAACCAAATCCCCCTCCAGGATTTTGGTTTCATTGTGGACCCTTACTGTTCTTGTGTCTGGTTCTTTGTTTATTCCCAGGGGAGCATCTCCTGTGCATCATTGATTTCTGACACAATATCCCCAGAAGGTGACACCAAACATCTCACTAATAGAGGAAACCTCACAGAAGCCAGCAGTAATATCAATGCATACAGACAGCCTCTACAGAACAAACGTGGACATCTTTGACCATGAACACCTCACTTAAATGTGTTTAGACTATAATTGCGAATGTCCTAGGGATGTTTGTGGTTTGCGAGAGGGAAAGGGTGTACAGAAAGCAGAGAACTCACATGGTGTGAATTATGTATCGAATCCTGAAACTGCAGTGTGTAAGGGAAGCTTCTTCCACAGGGCACATTAAAGATAATGCAAATTGTGCAGGCCCCTGAATCCACTCTGACAGGTTCGGCTAAATGGACTTTCCATTACCTGCTAAACTTCAGCAACTCAAGATCTGCTAATGAGGCAAAAGTTGCGAACGGCAAGGCTTACGCTTCCCCAAGAGTGTAGGATTAAGCTATGAAGCCTTAATGATATTAGCAGAACAGAATGCACAGTCTTGTGCTTTTCATTAAAAGCCAAGCCTCACCTCTCTCCATGCCTGTTTATTTTGCATGGGGTTAGTTCCACCAGGCCTCAGTGGTCATTCAGTTGAACTTTCTCATCTCTTTCCACCATCATCTGTGAGATTGCACATTTGTGGTTAGAATTTTCTTCTTTAATGCTGACCCTGCTAAAATAAACAGCACAAGCTAGGTTTTGAGACAGCTGGTAACTGGTTGAGCAGTTCAGAACCAGCTTAACATGGTTTGTCCAGCTCAAACTATGTTTTGAAACAGCTACCTGCTCAGATAAGTGACCAACACAAGCTGGTTGACCAGCTCATACCCAGCTTGACCAACTTCATGACCAGCTTGCCAAGCTCAATTCTCAAGCAGGTCGAGCAGGTTTTTACAGCAGTGTCCAAAAAAAAACCAATTCACTTCTGTTTGTTGTACAGGTGGAATACAAGCTGGGTTAAAAATAAATAAAGAAATAAATAAATAAAAAACCACCATGAGTAATGCAGTTGTGAGGAGGCACAGCTGTGGCAGACATATTCCTCCTGCTCCTCCACGATGAGATTCCATCAAAACCCGCTGCCTCGCTGCGTGGAGTGCACGTCGTCAAGAGCCCGTGCCTCTACCGCTGAACCGGCAGCGGTGCTTTCGCACGTGCGCGTACGCCTGGGCGTGCCAGCAGCCGCACGCTGAACCTCCGTGTGACCGAACGCCCCGCGTCGCTCCCCGCGCAGTCTCATGTTCTGCGAAGATGAAAAAGCGTTCTCACCGCCGTGTCAGATTTATATAACCCCGATCGTGAATATTCTGACTAAAGCCGGCCGGAGTGCGAAGATCTCCCGTCAGTCGGCTGTCGGGAAAGACAGGATGAAGGAGGAGAGTTGAAGAGACCCGGGCACCACAAGGTCCCTGTCTCTTTTGTGCTTCCTGCTTTGTGGAGGGGAGTGATGTGACACATCGTGGAGGGGGCTGATAGTGATTACGGAAAGTAGAAATCAGACGCCTGGGTTCTGCACTCGTCTGTTTTATACATCATTGTCTTTCTTATTGTTTTCTCTCTCTCTCTCTCTCACTCTCTGTTTTCTCTCCCTCACCAAGTCATCCTGTGTCTCTGAAAGGAATTTCATAAATGAAGCAACACCTACATGTTCTTCTTTTTTTTTTGTTGGCAAACCGGACTTATGCAACAAGCATTATGTAATAAAATTAAAACTCCCTATCTTTTCATGCCATTGTATTCCAGTTCATTTATTTCACTCTGGTCATCAACGTCCTCCATTTTACTGTGATTGCATTTGTCAGCAGGCTTTTATTTAGGGTCTGCCGAACAGCACCGCTAGTACACAGGCCCAAATGCTTTAATGTGACACATCACACGCTGTACGTACCCATCATAATTATTTTTTTTAAGATTAAGTGTTTATAGTGTATGTTTCTCTGAAAAACATAATGATGGAAAAATTTCAGACAGTGAGCAGAACATAAAAATGAAAAAAAAGTGGTCTACTACCTAATCAAGGCCGAAGGTAGAGCTGACTCCATACCCTCTGACTGCTCTTTTGTACGTAATCTCTTATATGTTGCACTGTATATACAAGCTATGTAAGCTGCTTTTGAAATGACTATTTTCTCAACAACAGAAGCCATTCAGGTGATGAGTACAATGGTCCTGACTCTCCCCGAGGCCTAAACCTTGAGGATTAAAGTCTGCTTACAACGCCTGTTCTTTTACCACTCTACCTCACAATACATTACATCGCCTAACATTACATTACCACGCTGTGGCAGACGCTCTTATCTGGAATGCTCTCCCCCCCCCCCCCCCCCCCCCCGCTGCAGATGTTTTTATTCTGCGGTACGGTGGGGGTTGGGCCGCTGTCTCTGAGATTCTCGGGCCTGGTAAACAGGGGCAGTCCCTGAGGGTAATGCACTCTGACCGGCCTGGCTGAGAGTGTTCATTAGGGGAGACAATCACCTGCACCACACATCTGTCCGGCTAGCGCGAGGGCGCTAGTGCGCTAGCGCAGCTCGTTAAGCACACACTCTCCTCCGCGGCTGTGTGACTCACAGGCTGTGCTGTAGGGCCACCGCGGCTCAGCCGCGCACCGCTAACATGCCAAACCAGCCTCTTTCTGCTGGTGCGCTTATTAATCACCCTTCTTCCCGAAGAACAAATACAGCATGCGCTTCCAAATTCTCTCTTCACACCTACCTACACACTCGTCTTCACAGAGTCCACTTTATGCTGTGCCAAATTAAAAAATCATGTAAAAGCAATCCCATCATTTCACAATCAGATCTGAAATCTGTATTTTGTTTGGAAAAACAAGCTATTTACGGCGGAGAAAATGAAACATAAGTTCATACATAAAGCGGCAGAGAGTGTTTGTTTTCTGTCGGACTGCTACTGTGAACAATATTTCCACAGATGCGGTTTTTGGTCACACTTTACAGTAAGGTTACATGAATTGGCGTTAACAAATGTGGTTGTTTACCATGAATTAGTGACGTTCACATACATGAACAAAGCCGTACAGATGAACTTCTCAGTAATTAGATCGTTAACAACTACATTACTTAATGGCAAGTGTTTTCTTGTGTCTGTGATTGTTTGACCGCAGTGCTTCTACGCGCATGCTGGCAGATTTATGTCTGTTTTGAGTGCCTAGATTCCGATGGGAAATTGATACAGTTATAAAACACCCCACATATATCCAAACTCAGCCACGAAAAAACAGTCAAGGACAGATCCCATGGGCTGAAAATGTGTCATAAAATATTCAGGCGGTGCAGGCAGGGGGAGAGATGTCAGTAATTATGAGATATGAGCGATGTCAGCTCGGGAGATCATTTTGTGCTCTGTGCACTAGTTTTCCGCAAGAAAGACTCAATCGGCACACTTCGGGCGTTCAATTGGCTTTGTGTGAACACGGCTCCTATAGGCTCCTCACGCTGTAAATATCAGCACGTATGCACATGCCTGACATGGGCTTAAAGAAACCAGGCCAGCTTCTGCTTTTAACAGCATCAAGAGGCTGATTCAGAGCGCTGATGTAACACATACACTGCATTAACTGTGCAGTTTCCCAACCTGGCGAGTATATCACAAAGTGGGATTACTGAGTTAGCCGGATACGTTCACAGAGTAAATCCCAGAACAGCCGTTTCTGCTTCAGTCTGTGTTATAGTTTCGGAAGGGTTCTGGGTTTTGCTCAGTGAACTTATCCGACTGGATAATCCTGCTTCGTAGTATACCCCGCTGGGCAGACAAGTGAAAAATATCAGTGACCCCTACTATCACCACAAGGATTTGGCTTCCCTTGAATCGGACCCTATTGGCGACAGATGTAGTGACAAAGGAAATGACCTAATATGCGTACATATTCACTCTGGATTGGAAAGCCAGTGAGTGTGATGGCTCTAGATCTGGGCTCGGGAACCCTGGATCTGGATCTTAGCTCGAGTTTGATGGATGATTAAAAGACTCTGAGCCTGAATATTCAGAATGGTGAAAGGCTGAGTGGCAGCAGCGTATGCAATCATTAAGCCTGATTAATGACTGTAAAATGAGCCCAGTAATGTAACCGTATGTTTAGCAGAAACCAGGACCATCTCTGGCACTGTACTGTATACCCCTGCTCTAGACTGACCCAGAGACCTACAAACGTCATCCTCAGAATTAGGGGCAGTCGAATGATTCTTTAAATCGCTTAATTATTCATCATTTTAACACTCTTTAGCGGCCCTCACATCTCACGGGCTTTGGTTGATTCAGATGTTCTGCTGCGCATGGTGGTCAGTCATGCATTCAGTCTCAGTATTAGTGCCCATTAAGACCGACATGCCCTGGCCACTTGAATAACTGGAGCACGCTGTACATCCGTGACATATGTTCACCACCATTTCAGAGACGAAAACATCGAGATACATCACGCTCATGTCTAACATCTGCCTTTCCCTTTCACCTTACCAGTTTTCATATAATAGAATGCATTGAGCTTTTCACTTTGTTCCATCAACTTTGGATTTTCTTTCAGGTTAATTAAAAGCGATCGAAAACAACAGGCCTAATTTATTATAGATCAATGCTGTTTAAAATAAACAGCTTGAAATAACCTCTCACAACTTGAGGATTAGAACATGTAACACATGAAATGTAATATTTATGTAGATATGAAATTATGAGATAGATTGATAATCATAGTCATGGGCTGCGGCTCGGCTCACTCCGGCGGGATGGCGTTGTGTCTGAGGACCAGGGGAACGGAACACATTCTCACTCCGCCCTACGCCGGGACACGATGTGAGCGCTGTGTTTATCCTCGTGAACACACTTTGCAAGGGGGTCCCTGATTCAAGGTCGGCGTGCGGACGGCGAATGAAATGCCCCGCGTCGCGTTCCGCAGACCTGTGGGCCCGCCCCCGTCCACCAGACTGCTGCCGAGGGGGTGTCGAGGGGGGGGGGAGTTTGTCAATTTGCTTTGTCTGTTAGGTGGATGGGGCCCGGGCCTCCTGGCCCGTGTGAGAGGCGGAATCGAATCTATAAGTCTTTATCACGGGACAGAAATGCAATGTGGTTTGGGTGTCCTTTGACTTTGTGTGTGTGACACGGTGGCTGGACGAGACCTGCATACTGATTGCTGACTTTGAGCGGGGCCATTACACCATTACGGTCATGTGGCACAAACTCCCAACACAGGCAACCGCAAGAATATCTACCAGCACAGGCAACTACAAGAATAACTACCTGCGCAGGCAACCACAAGAATAACTACCTGCACAGGCAACCACAAGAATAACTCCCAGCACAGGCAACTACAAGAATAACTACCTGCGCAGGCAACCACAAGAATAACTACCTGCGCAGGCAACCACAAGAATAACTACCTGCACAGGCAACCACAAGAATAACTCCCAGCACAGGCAACCGCAAGAATATCTACCAGCACAGGCAACTACAAGAATAACTACCTGCGCAGGCAACCACAAGAATATCTACCAGCACAGGCAACCGCAATAATAACTCCCAGCATAGAATAACTCCCAGCACAGGCAACCACAAAAATAAAGACAAGCATTTCAAATTGCATCTTTCCTGGGACCACACCTGCTGCTGCTCTGTTTGAGGAGGGGGAAACGGTGGAGAATCAGCCTCTAATTGGGCATTCAGGTTGCATTAGAGGCCGGGCCGTCTTGGCATTATTTTCTGTGTTTTTTGTTGCATGCAGTAGTCTTGGATGTGCTGTTCTAACCACACACACACACACCCAGATACACACACACACACACACACACGCTCACACACACACACACACAAACACACACACACTCACACACACACATACACACACTCATACACACTCATACACACACACACATGCTCACACACACATACTCACACATACACACGCTCTCACACACACACACACACACACTCTCACACACGCACACACACACACTCTCACACATGCACACACACACACACACACGCTCACACACACACACACATGGTCACACACACATGCTCACACACACACACACACACACACTCTCACACGCACACACACACACACTCACACACACACACACTCACACACACACACACACTCACACACACACACACACACACACGCTCACACACACACACACGCTCACACACACACACTCACACACACACACACACACACACTCTCTCACACACACACACACACACACTCACACACACACACACACACACACACACACACTCTCTCACACACACACACACTCACACACACACACTCACACACACACACACACACTCACACACACACACACACACACACACACGCTCACACACACACACACGCTCACACACACACACTCACACACACACACACACACTCTCTCACACACACACACACACACACTCACACACACACACACACACACACACACTCTCTCACACACACACACACACACACACACACTCTCTCACACACACACACACACACACACTCACACACAGGGCAGAGGATTGCTGCAAGCCTTCCATAATTCATCAGCTCACTCCACTGCGGTAGCTCCAGCAGGGGGAGACCTTGCCGTGTTTCGCCGAGGCGGCCGGTGAACAGGCGTGTGGCTCTCTCAGCACCGCGCACGACTATCTGTTTTCTCTTCTGTTTGTGGGATTTTTTCTTTCTCTCGTGGACGGTGACATTTATCCAAACCAGTGCTGGTGCAGCATGGAGGAGAGTTCTGGGTGGGTTGGAACGACAGTGCAGCGTTTCTCTAGCCGTTGTTCTTTTCAGCGGCGGTAAGGAGCAGTGCAGTCTGGCTCTGAGAGCTGCCTGCTGTGATCAGCTCTGACAGTCGATGAGGTGACGAGTGTGCCCCTATCTCAGGCTCTTGGCCTGAATAACAAACAAGCAAGCTGTGTTTGTGCTGCTCTACCATGAGCCGCTGGTTCAGGTGCTTTGGCTGAAGCAGAAACAGGCTGGAGTTTAATGTTGCCAGATGCCTCAATTAATCAAAGAAAACTCCCCATCATCAATTGACTCCCATACTAACAACGTCTCACAACGTGTCCCCCTGCACCACTTCTGAAACCCCATCTTTAATGCCCATACTTTTTTTTACTGTATAACTTTCCCTGTGAATTTATGATATCCCCTCCATTTAGGGGTAAGTCCCCTGGTCTGGCAGCCCTGGGTTGAGTTGATATTGCGCTGATGCTCTGATGCATCTTGTGTGGGCGCGTTTGAAAGTGAAACATTAGCACATGACCGGTTGCCATGTTTACTGTGAGCTAGGCATCACTCAGCATTATCAATTGCACTGAGAAACCTTCATTTGTTCACTTTGCATAATTCATAGCTTTCCCCAAGAGGCACATTTTAGCATTATATAAAATGAACTGCTGTACTTTTTATGCAATATTATTATTACAGTTTTTTTGGTTTATCTCCACAGGGTACTTCATGCGAAACAGAATAAAAAAACAACAATCATTTTGGGTGAATCACACCCCCCCCCCCCCCCACCAAATCAAACAAACAAACAAAAAAACCTCATAATGGAGGACCATAATCTGCCTTAATGCCTCCTCATCTGTGAAGCAATGTAATGTCGCCATCTTTCTCACAGACCATCTTATGAACGGAGAAGGAAGTGAAAATTATTTTTTACTTTTTATTTCTTTGCCTTGGGGCCGCAATGCCTGGCAGAGCTGGGACTTGGCTTTGTGGGGTGAGGGTGTGATTGACGTGGGATCTGATAACCCACCGCCGGGGGGGGGGGGGGGGGACCCATTATCTCACGGGCCCTCTCTCTGCCGCGTTGACCACTCCCCCCTGGCGCTACCGGCAAAACCAATCCAATCCGGATTTGAACCCTCTCCAGAAAATACATTAAGGGTTCCCAGCTAAATCTATTACGCTCCACTGAGACAGTTACCTTTTTCCAAATTGAATCAGGGGCCGGGTAATTGGTCCCATTTAAGCGGAATGCGCCTTAGTGCGAAGGGACGGGGGGGGGGGTTACGGGGCTGGGGGGTGGGGCGGGTTCAGACCCGCGCATCAATTAGGATGAGTGCACGCAATGTTAAACTCAGCGTCACGATCCACACTGTTAGCACTTTGCCATGATTGTAAATCAGGTCACCATAAATATTTGATCACCTCTATTTCCTCAATAGGATTCAGATCAGAACTTAATACATGTTGCAGTTCTGGGTTCATAATTCTTCCGAAAGAGGAAATAAATAATGTATTGCTGCAAATAGGGTCGTCACCAAATTCATATTTTATTGGTTGGGCCAGCTTTTTATCTAATTTGGATCCACTTCCCAGGATTTTTAGATATACTATTTTGAAGATATCGCTGCATTGATTTTGATTCTAGTGTATAATTTGTAATATTAAATATGTGACCACAAGGAATCCTGTTTATAGCTCGTATTAAATGTGTCAACTCATGCTTGTGTCTCAGACCCATCCCATCCAATGACATTGAACAGACACTGACAGACGTTATGTGGCATGCCAAATCGTCACAGTAGATGCCATTATGTATAATATGGATAGACAGGTATTTAGCCCATCTATAATAACAAGACGAATTTAACAAACATTTAACCCCCCACCCCCACCCCAAAACAAATGGGCGTAACCCATTAATACCCTGCTTCAGAAGACAGTGCTCCTCATATCTATACATAGAGGATGCGAGGGGGAAGAACTCTGTTTAAAAGTCGATGCACATTTACATGAATGGCATTGAGCCTTGTGGCTATTTTCATCATTTGTTCGACTTTGAAACCAATGGTCCATGCACACACAGGCACTCGTCATTTTGTCAAGTTGGGGCTATTCACATATACTGTAAATATTACATTATAATCTTTTAAACTTTATTTTGAAAGATAGTGTAAGCAGCAGCTTTTGCGTTCCGCTTGCCTCAAGCCCCATAGTTCATTGCAATGTTTTTGTCTGTGATGTCTATGAGATGTTGTGTGAAACACTTCTGGGAACTGTATTAAACTGCTAAAGGGTAAGACCAGATTTGCTAAATGATGATTTGATAAAGATGTGTTGTGTAACTGTATTCGGTAAATATTATTATCACAATAGTTTTGTCTTAAAGCCAGTATTATGTCATGGTTGATATTTTTGTGTGTGCAGAAGTGTCTCTTAAATGCCATTTTCAGAATGCAAGCTCATACCGACATCATCAATCCCAGCGGCTACCCAACCAGGAAGACCTCAGCAAGAGATTTTGTATACAGATTTGAACCTCAACAATAGCCACCAGTGAAAAGGCCACAGCTCCTCAGTGAAAAGGCCTGTTTCATAAGGAGGTCAGGGAACCCAGACAAGCCCCAGGCGCTCATTTGTGGCGGTCTGAGTTCCGTGTGCGCCTGTGTCCACATCCCTCATGTCTCTGTGGGCAAATTCCGAAATTAGCCACAAACAAACTCCCTACATTTGGTTAAAAGGTCAAACCTCAAGCAGGGGGAGGGCGGAATAGCCTACCTGTAAAATGGCGTGGTCTCTCTTCTCTGTGTTTCGGCATTGAGCCGGTCATCACGATACGGGAACTAATTTATGGTTCCAAACGTAACCCAGCGATAACTGAGAGAAGGGGAAAGGTTGTGTGGGTGGGAGGGGAAGGGGGTCAGGGGGTGTCCATGTATCCGAACGATATTAGCTAAAGTCCCCCTTCCTGTGTCCACAGGGAGGCAGAGAGGGTCACAGTGCCCCAGGGAAGGTCTCGGACATGGCTTCTGCAGCGTGCTCTCTCCTGGGATCTCTCCCGGGTGCGGGCAGGCCTCCTCACAATGGGGCCGGCCCCGCCTCGCTCCCCATTCGCCCACGGGCCCTCCAGGAAGAGCCGCGCCCGTGATTGATGATGGCGACAACCAGTGAGACTCCGCCGCGTATTTCACGTACGCATTAAATATTCATCCGCGCCCAGGATGGCATGGAGAAATATGTATTGACCTATTCAATTAGTCTTACGTTCCTTCTGGTCCATGGGGAGGATTATGCGGAACATTCAGTCATTATAAAAAATAATAAAATAAAAAAAACTCATTAAAATGGAATTTGCCCAGTGCAGTAGAACAGAGTCCATACACTCTAGAATAGAAATGCCATGCTATGGCTACGGTTTAGCACAACTGAATGATTGTGCCAGACTACTATACAAGATCTGTGGGATTTCTCTGGCCTCCAAAGTACACTTTAAAGGAGACATGCATTAAGAAACAAGTTTTATTTGTTTATTCAGGATGTATGTGTCTCAATTATATCAGTAAAACTGGCAGAAAGAGCTCTACCGGAATGTTAAATTTGTCTCTTGGAAGAAGGGCTCACTCTGCACAGTCCCGAACGCAATCAATCCACTGCCTCAGCACTCCACGGAGACTACGATATTAGGCACACAATTACGTGTTGTCTGTTAGCAGAGTCTTTATAGCTGTCAGGGCAAAGCGGGAATATTAAAGTCTTATTTGCCTTTTGATTTAGTCTGGTACAGCAGGTTGGGGCTGAGTGGCCCACCAAAGACAGCCAGCTTTATTACTGAAATTATTTGATATTAGACGCTGACATTCTGAAAAATTCCTTGTGCCCTTATGCAGCATGCGTATGAAAGGTTGCTTCATATCAAATAAAATTAAAAACATTTTAGGAGAAAGCAGCTGAAAGAGAGTAGACCGAGAGTATTTGCACAATTTGTGGCTTACAGGTTTGAGGCAGGACTGCCTATTCTCCGAAGACCAGGCACTTCAGGCACTTCAGACACAAGAGTTTTTAATCTCAAGAACCCATATCGTACTCTGCTGATACATTCACAAAAAAAAAAAGACATTCAAGACAACATTTTGAAAATATATATTTAAAAAAAACTTTATCCGTCAAAATTCCGGAGGATAACTCATGCAGATGTATGACTCCTATTTTCTGCTTTAACTCATAATTATCATGTGAAATGTGTTTTTCAGATGCATATGTTCAGTTCATTTGACAGGAACAGAGCACAGCTATATTTCATCTGTGGTCCCCTGAGCAGGTGAGGTGACATAATAGAATACATGTAAATAACAGTGCAGTAGAGTGACTAATCTACTGAGGACCTGAAACAGGCACAGTCATTATACATTAGGGCTAAAACACATACAATCACATCTCCATTATCGGGTACATAATGCAATGTTCACAGAATAAAATATCTGCCTGTCAACACATGGAATAAATTAACTACAAATATGGGATAATAAATAATAATAATCAACAACTCAACAAATAAATAAATAAATACATAAATAAAAGTCAATTTAGTGAGAGCAGCAATTGGGAGCATTTGAAACAGGAAAAAACAGGAAGCAGGTTCCCAGCTAGCACCAGGTTCCCAGCTAGCACCAAACATTCTCTCAACGTTGCTGTCATATACTGGCGATGCTATAACATTGATAGAACATTCCAGAAATGTTGCGAGGACATGTAACGTAGTGATTAAGGTAAATCACTGGGACACGCAAGGTCGGTGGTTCTAATCCCGGTGTAGCCACAATAAGATCCACACAGCCATTGGGCCCTTGAGCAAGGCCCTTAACCCTGCATTGCTCCTGGGGAGGATTGTCTCCTGCTTAGTCTAATCAACTGTACGTCACTCTGGATAAGAGTGTCTGCTAAATGCCATTAATGCCATTAATGTAATGTAATTTGGTGCTAGCTGGGTTTGAGATGTAGCCTAGCCATCAGTGGTGAATGAGCAGAAGAGTGCCAGGGCCCAGGCTGGGAGCCTCAATAGTCCAGCTGGATTCCAGGAAGTGTCGTCACAAAAAGCTGTAAAAAGATTACAGGAGACGATAATAAATGAGCAGATTATTATAACACTGTTGAGAAAAAGCCGATGTAGCTTCAAGGGCCAGGAGGAGATCTGCGTGGAACCACAGCGCCAACTAGTCAGTGACTCTGTGAGTTCACACAGACTCAGTGTAAAATCAACTATTCTTTGCTCTGTTAGCCGTGAATGAACACTGGACAACCTACTGGGCAGAGGAGGGTCTGTCCGGCTAGCTGATATACAGCTTGTCCGTCTTGAAGAGGAACTTAAGCATACGAAAGAAAGCTTTGAGCTACAGAATGTACTTTCCCATGGAAGCACATAATGAGGACGAGGTTATCTTTGTTCACAAATTTTGTCCATGGAGGTAGAGGGTTGTGCAGCATGGAGCAGGATATTTTAAAGGAGATTCTGAAAGAGCAATTCTGCTCGGCCCAGAATACGTTGTGAATAACAAGCCGGCGCACAATGTTTGCAAAAGTGCCGTTTCCCATTAACCTGTTTTTTTTTATGACCAAACAGTGGATACAGTAGCCATGGGAACGCAGACAGTTTCCAAGAATGAGCCGTTATGTAAACTTGAGTGTTCTCTCAGGGCCCCTGAAAAAAAGTGTCCCCCAAACACGATAGTTTACTGAGCAATCCACTCGAGATGAATGCACAAACAGCAACTGTAGTCAACTCATGCACCAGGAGATAAATTTGGCCGTTCATTTCACGAATGTCACAGTGACACTGGTCTGTGGACACTGAACAAGCTGCTATTACTACAGCCGTGAGAAACTTCCGCAGTCTCTCAAATAAAAAATCCGGCCGTATTAATTAGCAGCCTAATTTGTATGATGTAGATGTTTAATTTGACCTAGAAATGACCATCTGTTTAGCGAGGGAGTTCTTAGGCTCAATACTAGAATATTACATCAGAATCAGTTGGATATTCCAAAAATAAATTCACATCCTATGTTGTCGAATCAGTTAGGTCAGCTAATATTTGCATTCAATGGGCGATGCAGCAAATAATAACTCCCCAAAATGAGTGAGAACACCTGGACACAAATACTGTTTGTGGAAAAATGAAGCGTTCAAAGCGAATGGAAATGAGCCAGCATTGCACTGTTAATGCTTGTAAGCATGGTAGCAACATTGCCTTTATTAATCATGAGATCGGCTGCAATCATCAGCATCCGTGGAGGCTGAGGGAGTTTGAGAAAACTTGTGCTGAGCAGGAAAAATGAACGACTGTTTGAAGTAAAAGTCCAGAACATCCAGCACTATTGCCTTTGGGTTTTTGCTGTCATCTTTCCTCTGGACAACATGGGCAGTGTGATCAGGCCTTGGCATTACACGATTAGTGCTTTGTATTCATCCCACTGAAATAACATCTCTGATTTATTCACTGACACCAAGGTCTTTTGGAAAAACTGTTTTCATAACATAAAAAGGGATGTGAACAACCCACAGATTTTAAGTATTTTATACTGTAGCAGGCAGGTTATTGTTCTCAAATGAATATTTGAGAAGGGTTTTATGAATATTAATAATTATGTGGTGTGGAGCTGAAATTGATGATATTAAGAGAAGTTTTTCTCTCCCAGTCCCCCTCTCCCCCTCTCTCTCTCAAATTCAAATTCAATGTGCTTCATTTGCATGACAAGTAAACTTGTGTTGCAAAAGCATTGGGATATATAGTATTCCAAAGGAGCAAAAGAGAGTAACAACCCTTTCCCGTATACCATACATATGCAAATACACACACAAACATAAACACAGGTCAAGAGTAATTTCTCTCTCTCTTTCTCTCTCCCTCTCTCTCTCTTCCGTGCCCAATGACCATTTATTCGGAACACTTTACAGTCAAACAGTTGCTTCTGTCATCTGCTATGGTTACGGAAAAGCATTCACTGCACACTCCAAAAAACAATGTGTACAGTATAGAAATGATTGGCTCTATAAGCCCACAGCCGGTCCAGTCTGGCACTCCCCAGTGAACAGCCAGGCATACTTAGGGCTTTATTCTGGTTTGCCAATAGGGGGCAGTCTTCCATCTTGACATAATAACAATTTAATGTAACAGTGCAGCGCTTTGGACGCCACATGTTAAATGTGGAATTAAAACTATATTAAACTTTTAAGTTGTTAACTTTGAATTGTTAAAATACCACTCTGACCCTATTCTACTGAGACCTGGCAGAAGAAAAAGTTAAAGTGTTTTCGTTTTTTTACTTAAGTGTCTTGGATGACAAAACATTTTGCAGTCAAAATATTTTCAAAATATTGTATTTATTTTATTTGTATTTAATGTCCCTTGAAGTGCAGGCTTCAGTATGAAAGTATATATGATCTTTGAGATTGAAACCAGAGGCCCACGGGGAACAGAAATGAATCGTCAGGTCTTTGGAAGATGCAGCAATAACCCCGTCGTAACTCAGTGAATAAATCCTGGCCTTTCCATTGCAAAATGTTTTGTCAAAAACAGCTGGTTCACACCGGCTGCCGGTCCCAGGTGTGTGAGGGGCAGTTCATTGGTGATTTCTACAGTTGGCCATGAGCCCTCAATCCACAGTAAGTTCAGCATGTCCTTGAAAGTAATTGATTCGCAGCATGTCTGAAAATCTTAGCGGTAACATAGCGGAAAAACACAGACCAGGATGCATCTGTCATTGACGGTAACCCGCAATTAAATGCAAGTTTTTATTCATTTCTTTTTTTTAAAAAAGGACTTTAACTGTTTAACATTTATTTGTAGATCAGCGGCAAGGTCAAATGCTGAAACCCAAGCTCTATTTGAATATATGAATGTATTAGAATATATTTGAGCACACATTTGAATATTTACATATGAATATACCCTGACTGCTCCTCATGGTACATTCCTGCTCATGCAGTCTGCCTCTGTTTCTCAGCACTGAAAAGTTTTAAACGCGCACTGCAGAATCTGACGGGCCTGCAGAATTGACCTGTTATTTCTAATGTTATCTTGAGCTAACAGCGGTGGCTGATTGCCATGACCTTTATAGAAATGATAAATGTGCTTTCAGGGAACTCTCAGACGGGTGTGTACAGCAGATGCGGTTGTTCATAATTCAGGAGAGACCACTGACCATGCCGGTATGAACTGCAGTCCCACCGGGTGGTATATAATTGGCCGGTGAACCTCCCAGGGATAGATCAGCTGGTTGGCTGTGAGGTGAATTAAAGTCCTCCAGAAGAAGTAGATGTTTGCAAGTTTGCCCTGTTGGATTGATGAAGGATCTTGCAGTGATTGGGCAGGGCTACACATAACATAACATAACAATGTAACATGACATGACATGACATGACATAGCATAATGACAAGAATAGGCCATTCAGCCATTTTTCTACCATTAAAGCATAGCTAGTACGAATTGTTTACCTACAAACCTAGTGTTAAGCAGTGCATGAAGCCTGCTCTAGCAAAAGTTGAAAAACAAAGTGCCTCAGCTACCTGACCTGCAAGCTTGTAGACATTCTAAATTGACGGAAAAATAAAAAAGGAAAAATAAAAGACATTGGCAACTCTGTCAAGGACAATAAAGATCATTTATGCAGTTTGTAATCATAAAACATTAAATAGCTTTCACTTTGAGAACACTGGCTTCCTCCCGTCATATATAATATCAATCTTTTTCAAAGGAGGCAGAAATGCTGTGGGGTTGATATTCAAATGTATGAAATATTAATTTTTCAATGAATTTTGAAGTTACATATATTGGCCAAGCAGTATTTTGAAGTTGTGATCAGTATACTTCATACTTCAGCCCCAAGTTCTCTTTGACTCTTTTTCCTGAACCTACAGTCACAGAGGCCCGGGCCGAGTACAAATCAGCACACTTGCCTACTATTGAGTATGCAAATTGTATACTCAACATGTTTGAACATGACCCAGGACATTGAGGAAGAAAATATAAAAATAACAAAAGAACTGGATGAAGCCCATATTAATGAATGTGTGTATGTATGTGTTTGTGTTTGTGTGTGTGTGTGTGTGTGTGTGTTAGTGTGTGTTTGTGTGTGCAAGCATATGTGTGTGTGTGTGTTTGTGTCTGTATGCAAGCATATGTGTGTGTGTTTGTGTGTGTGTGTGTGTGTGTGTGTGTGTTTGTGTGTGTGCGTGCATATGTGTGTGTGTGTGTGTGTGTCTTTCTGGCAAGCTTGTAACAATGAGGTTCCATCTGGCATTGCAATATGCAAATATTCATGTTTCTTAAGAAACATGAAACATGAGTTTGAACAATTCAGCACATACCAGTCCCCGCGGAAGACTTCCAAGGCTTCTTCAAACTTGTTTAACATCTCTTTGGACCCCCAGTCATTTTCTTAAATCTTCGCCCACTCTCACATTCTGCTAGACAACAGCTTATGACTTCAGAAGTGTGTGTGTACAGTCCTAATTCGAGTGAGAAAGCATTATACCTTTGATATTTGTTGTTCTTTCTCTCAGGGTCATGACTTATTTTTTACCAGTATTACTCAAGAAAAGACAGATGTATCACATGGCAAAAAGCAAGATGACCTCTCTCTCACTCTATTATACGCTCTGTTCTGTCCCTCTCTATCCTAGACTCCTCTTAGTCTACCGGTCTCGATTATGTATTTTTAATTTTTTTACATTTAGACCTATGGTGTTTTCTAACAGTCAATGACTCACTGAGACAGACAGCTCTCTCTCTCCCTGTCATTGAGAGATTTCCAGCTGTTTATGGATTCCCTACTGTTGCTCAACGGACTGATAGCTGTGCCACTCTTACCTGCATTACCATCAGCAAGTCAGGCTGACAGTTAAATCGATTTGGGACCCGGTTCACGCTTCGCCTAAATAGTTTAAACTGCTGAGCTGTTTCCTAACTTCGGCCCTAAATGTAAGCACATAATCCACAAACAAATGTCAATCCGTGCCCTTGATTGCACTCTACTGAGGTGCGTCTCAGTCAAAGTCCAAGGCGACGGGGCAAGACACCTTTGCGCGGAGAAGAGAATGGTGCGTTCTGGGACTGAATGTGCTGGTCTCCTGTCGAGCTCTAGCTGTGATGGGCGATACTCTTGCTGTTTGTAAATGAGACGCAGGCATTCACGCCTGGCGAAATTAATTCCCCACTGTTTCCCCCCATGACTGTGATGGCACGTCCCGTCCTCTGAGAGAAATGGATCCTAATGACACTTTTAGTGTAAATGGCTTTGTGATTCTCTCTCATGTGGCCTGTAGTCTCCATTACGGCTCATCTTTCATTAAGCTCAAGACCAGTGGCTGGGTCTAGACGTGCTAAAATGTCCCCTGGCTAAGAATATTATCACGTAAGCAGCTTGGGGGTTATCCATCCATACTTTGAGAAAGACATTAGGAAAAGTGCTGGGACTCATTATTACATGGAAAAAAGCAAAGCCATTTTCATCTTACATGTAGAAATTGACAGGTTTTCAAAGGAAACGGAGGTCGTATGATTTCAGGCATGAAACATGGCATATTAAAGAAAATGCTCGGCAGTAGTTTTTGAGGGTTTTAGCACTTCTCACACGGTTCACAGGTTCAGGCATAAAACGCAGGTGTGGGGCAAAATGGAAACCATTTATTGTCCTTGGCAAAGCTGCCAATGTCATTGCTACAAATTCAAGAAAGCGCTTTTTAATTATTTATTGATTTGTTGATTTATATTTAAAGAGCGTTTTATCCCTTTTTTATTTTTGCTTCAATTTAGAATGTCTACAAGCTCGTCAGGTCAGGTAGTTGAGGCGGAAGCCTTTTCCAGAGCACACTTCATACACTGCTCGATACTATCTTGTTTGTAGGTAAACAATGAGCAGTTATGCTTTAGTGGTAGAAAAATGGCTAACATTGCTTGGCTGGATGGGAAGTGGAGACATTATTACATTACATTACATTACATTACATTGACACCTGTACATACCGCTATAAAGTGTTTATCTGTGTAAGGAATCAAAGATACTGTCCATGGAGTCAAAGTCAGGACAATGTAGGAACTCATCACACAACAAGAAACTCTTTATGAAAAAAATAAAAAATGAAATTACTGCAAAATAAAGTGTGAACATGTGGACAAGGACAGAGAGGTAAATTAGTTAATCAAATAAAGATTTCACTCCAGTGTTAGTTAAAAAAAAATTAAAAACAATATCTTATAAATGTAAGCAATATCTTATAAATTGAGAGTATGAAATCTCCTATGCTTTCTCGGTGAACAGGCTCAGATATTTGGCGAAGTGTTGGAGAACAGCAAGCCTACACCCACATCCTGTGGTGGACTGACACGCTTTCTCCCTCCCCGGCTCTTCTGGATACAGCACTCATATTTTATCTCAATACAGTACTGACAATATGCTAATCAGAGAGGACTGCAACCGTTTAATCACTGAAAGAAGACAGGAAAATGTGTCTGAGAAAGATAGAAGGATATAGATAGACAGAAAGAAAGAAATAAAGATTAAAAAAGACACACAGACAGAGAGAAAGAAAGAAAGAAAAGAAGGAAACTTGTGGCTTCAAAGTAACTGAATATGGGGAGATTGCATGGAATACAAGGTTGACTACATTTGCATGCAACACAGACATGAGTGGTTGAAAGAGTTTCTCCATTTGCCAATGTATATTCAGATCATAGCCACACCGCAATGCATAACAATGAGGATATGAAAGGAACACCTGGACAGGGCGTGGAGAGCCTAGAATACAGAAATGCCAGCCACCTAAATTTAAATGCAAAAGAAAGACAAATTACAATAAAGAAAATTGACAGGGAGCTCCAACCCAACAAGGCCATTGGAAATAAACTAAAGGTAGAAGAAAGATAGATAGAGCTGGAAAAACTCCAACCTTGAACCAGGGAAGGAAACTGAAATAGGAGAATTGCAGTTTGGAGATCAATGGCTATGAATGGAACATCTGGACAGAGGAGGAGCGGTCCTGAGGTGCCACAGAGCGGGGGAAGACCCAGCTTCGGTGAGCTCGGCAGAAAGTTTATGAAGTTTGCGAGAACTGAGACGGTCCAGGGACTGAGGAATAATAATCAGGTGATAAAAAAAATGAAGAACCTTCTGGAGGTGAACTGCAGCAAGAGCCCAGGCCCATAGAGAACATTTCCATTTCCAATATGGTGGAGTATTTTCTCCAAATCATTGCTTAGGCCAGACTTAAAACGCCTTAACACTGCCTGCAGACATTTACAGAAGAACCGTAAGGTCACGTGAAGGTCATTCAGCCCTTCCAGGCTCATTAGGTGTCAGGAGACTATCTAGCACTGCGCTAGATAACTCCTACTCTCCAATCAGCAGCTTAGCCTGCATAACATTCATATACTGGGCCAGCGCAGAACCTGGTGGGCAAAAATGACCAAGGTGGACATTTACAATTGCATGCTGTGGTTTATGCTAAATAAAATAAATGGATGGGTAAGGACACTATCAAGGCGGTGGTGGCCCACCCTGGCCCACCCATGCCTAAGCCAGTGTCTCTGCTTCTTCTACTTAACATGTCCCTGCGAGCTATTCCATACACTGATCATGAGTAGGTGTGTTAAGTAGTGGCTGAGAGTTCACATGGTTATGTCCTTAAGAAGGCTGGCAGACAGATATGCATGTCTGTGTGAGTCATCGTCAGGTACAAACAATACGCTATGTAAATTACCTGTATGTATTAATATACTGTTTAACATATTAGTATTGGTATCACTGTCAGTATTGGCCAAAATAAAAAGCCAAAGTGGCTTTGGGTAATTTTAGTTGCAGTAAGTAAGAGAGAGAAAAGGAGAGAGAAATAGATAGCATAGAGAGGGAGAGAGAGCAAGAGAGAGAGAGAGAGAGAGATCTGTGTGAGTCATCGACTGTTGGAAAAGCTATAGGTCTATGGGAATAAATCACAAAATACATAATTGTAGACTGGGAGGAATGAGAAGTGAATAGGCAGTTATATCTTGGTCAGAGAGTAATAATTTGAGTTGTAAAAGGGGCCAGAGGTTGCAGTGGTGGGCAGAGGGGTCAAATCGCTCTATTCATTACCTAGCTCACCTTCTGGCACATACGTACGCTAAGGTGAAGGTAAAAAAACACGCTGCATGTCTGGGCTAAAGAATTGTGGAGCTGGTAACATGAGCTGGTTATCCCAGCAAGAGCTGCTGAGAAATGACAGGGTTCCAGGTCACATAAGGACAGGCTGTACAGTACAGTACAGAAGACAGTGAACAGAACTTCGCGAAGGACTAAAAATAAATGTGCAGCAAAGATTTTTGTGCGGATGTGAAAATAGAGGAAATGTAGGTATACAATTAACCAAGTATACAACAAGTCTGTTTTCAAAGGATATACCTGTACATTATCTGCTGTTTATATACAGGATAGACTGTACATTGTCATTTACCCAGCTAGCAGGAAAGCCTTAAGTGTACGTACATTATGGGCACATTTCACGTCATTAACCATACAGTCTCAAAGAAGCACTATGTTTGTACAATGTTTATGTTTCATGTAACAGATTCGTGTTTTCCGAAGTTGAAATAACATCCAATTTACCCAACCCAGCACAGGCTACAACAGGAGTCAACAGAGGACACATGCTAATATTTCTTCACAAATACATTTTAGGATTACACGCAGTTTGCAGTGATCTTGGGCTCTGGCTAATCTCGATGTCGCAGCCAATGGATGACATGGAGATTTGCTGCTGCTAGAGACCCTGCCGTAAATGGTTCAGCGACATCATCGAAGAGGGACTCGATCATCAGTCAACGTGGAATTGCTTCGCTTGGGTTTGCTTGTAGTGCCTGCTGTGTAACCCTTCATGGTGTGAGATCACGAACGTACGATCGGAATGCTCTCAACTGAACATCCCAATGCTGTTGTAACGATCGCTATTCAGCAATGTTACAGTACTAAGAGAAACATGAATCTGTTACATCACCAACTGTGAACAACAATAAACAAGAGCATAGACAAACATATCTGTAGCACAATAAAAATAAAAACCCATCCATACACACTATAATACAGATGTTAAAACATATATGTCACACACATTCCCAAATGGTTATTTGGCTTGTCTCCATAGAGAAGCCCTTTTTAGTTCTTTATGGAACCATCTATCATACAGTAGGTGTGAAGTGTGAAAGCTCCTAGACAACTAGTGTACAGTTCTGCGGTGAAGACAACAAAATAAAGCAAGCAGGTAAGCAAGTAAAACGTGCTGGTTTCTAACAGCATGGTGTGTGTGCAGGGGAGGCTCGTAGGCACACAGAATCTTTCCCTCAACTATCTAGTGGCCGCGAAGAATCTGAAAGCTATGGAAATAAAGGTGTGAAGTGTGATCAAAGATTGTCTGTTCTGCTGCAACCAAAACTCAGCTGCTGGCCCTCTGTGAGCAAGCTGTCAGTATTCTGTGCTAAAAAGTACAACTATTCCCACCTCACTCGCTGCATGAAAACTGAAAACTCATAACTGTACCAGAGAGAATGAGCTCTTATTTGGTTCTAAACGGCTTTTTTTTTTTTTTAAAGCTTTGGCAACGCAGTGAGCCACTAGAAACAATGCCACCAGCGCAATCCATTTATACATTTGATACAGAAACATGTTTTTTTTTTCTCCAATTGCCTCCTCCCTTAAAAATAATCACACTTTTTATAGACATGTGAATTAGCAGACAGAATTAGCACTTTTTTTGCGCACAGGCATTTGAACTCGTGATTGAAAGCAAGTTCACCCCCCCCCTCAGTCTGCATTACTCTATTTGCAAGAAGCGGTCTCTCCCAACTGTTCAGCGCGAACCACATTACTGTCCTACATTGGAACCATAACCACGCCCACATTACTGTCCTACCATGGAACCGTAACCACGCCCACATTACTGTCCTACCATGGAACCGTAACCACGCCCACATTGCTGTCCTACCATGGAACCGTAACCACGCCCACATTACTGTCCTACCATGTAACCGTAACCACGCCCACATTACTGTCCTACCATGTAACCGTAACCACGCCCACATTACTGTCCTACCATAACTACCCTAACTATTTGTGTGTGTTAATTGGCATCGTTAGTAATAAATAGGATTTTGAAATGTGAGAATTAACTGCCAAACATTTTGATGTCAGTTAGATGTTTAACAATGTGAGCCATGCAGGTTGATATGAAGTTGATTAGTGGGGTGGAAATGAAAGAGTCTTTAACATCAGTAATCCAACAACACTGATCTGCCATAGTTTGAAAAGTGGTAGCATCTTGACTTGATGTCCAGATTGTGGTATTTATTTAGGGATATTTCATTGCGATATAATATGCTTAATGGTCTGTGGTAATGATACAGTCTTTAATTAGGTATCAGCACCCTGTCAGTTGCATTAAAATGAATTCAAATGCTTCTTTACAGCTCTGTATCAGATGACACACGCACGCACACACACGCAAACACACAAACACACACACATACAAATCCCTTTAAGTCAGAGGGATTAGATAGCAGAATATCGTCCCTCTGTGAAAAAGGTCTGCTCCTGCTTCCAGGTGCTTTAGATGCCTGCACATATTATGTAACCGGGAACTTAAACTGGACATGATCTACCTTTGGGAAGTGAGATTATACCTGCTTAACATGGGCTGCCAAGATACGGAGACAGCAATTATGGCAGCCTGGGAACCAGGGGAAGAGGCTGCTGCAACAACACAACAGGCGGGGGAGCGGGGAGAGACCAACTGATACTTGGCTATATTTGCGTAAAAAGCTTTCATGCTATGCACATTTAAACCCGCTGGGTATGTATTGTGTGTGAATTCAGAACAAGTTAAGCACCTTGCTAGTGTACTTTGAGATCCACCCGGGACTTTAGAACTGCAGTTGAGTTGTAGTTACCAGCTCAATTTCCACATCGCTATGCCAAACTCCTGCCAAAGCAGAGCAAAGGAATATTTTAAGTTTGAAAGTTTTTCGATATTCTCCTGAGACTTGGCAGAAATAAAGTTTAAAGTATTTCATTTTTTGATACAATACAAGTGTCTTGGATGACAAAATCATGTTGCAGTGCTGTGAAACTCGAAAATGTATTCATATTATTTTTATAGAACATAGTTGCAGTACACTTAAACGTTCATGGCCAGTGCTCGCAGTTCTGCACGAAGAGTTAAATTTTTGTCTCATCAGACCAGAGAATATTTTTCCTTTTGCTCTCAGAATCCTTTGTCCTTCTGGCAGGTTCTCTCTCCCATCTCTGCAGCCCCTGACCAAGGCCCTTCTTGCCTGGTTCCTCTATTTGGCCAGACAGCCGACTCTAGTTAACTTCTGCTGTTTCCAAGCTTCTTCCATTTCACAAGTATTGAAGCCACTGTGCTCCTGGGAACACTCTGGGAAAGCTTTTGAAATAGTTTCACCCCCTTGCCCTGATCCATACCTCAGCACAATTTATCTCGGAGCGGGGTGTACAGAGTGTTCCTATGTCTAATCAATTCAATTTGCCGCAGTTGGACTCCAACCAAGTTATAGACACATCTCAGGGATAATTAAAGCAAACAGGATGCACAATTTGGAGTGCCAGAGCAAAAGCTTAAATTTTTAAAAAAACATGTTTTCACTTTTTCATTATGGGTTATTGAGTGTACATTGATATCCATTAAAAATGAAATCTACAACGCAATAAAATGTGCTAAAAGTGAAGTGGTCTTAATATTGTAAATAATGAGATTGCTTCTTCAGTGCTGCATTTTAGTGAATACAAATGGAAGATTTTTGTTCCCAAGGCCAGGAGGTAGGACTAATCCTTTTCTGTTTGCCAAGCCCAGTCAAAGAGAGTGTATCATAGTGAAACGAGTGTTAAGGCGTTCTTTGTTCTGACCTTTCATAATGCTTAGCTTATTGAGGACATTCATTGTTCATCCTCTGGATGTGCTATTGACAAATCTCATCTCTCATCCCCCCCCCCCCCCCCACCTCACACACACACACAACCGCACAATTTAGACAGACACCTCCACACACACACACACACAACCGCACAATTTAGACAGACACCTCCACACACACAAACACACACAACCGCACAATTTAGACAGACACCTCCACACACACACACACACACACACACAACCGCACAATTTAGACAGACACCTCCACATACACGCAAACCTAGACACACACACACACACACACACGCACACAGACACCCCCACACACAGACACACATACACAGACCGACACACACGCACACACCTAGACCCACCCACACACAAGCACACGTAGACACCCACACACACAGGCAGACGCACACATGGTCCAAACTGAGCCCTCCATCTGCGCATTGGTCACCGCTGACAGGGACTCCCATGCCACATCACAGTGACATCTGGAGCAGACAGCCTCCGCACCTGAAGGAGCCCACCTCCACACCTGAAGGAGCTCACCTCCACACCTGAAGGAGCTCACCTCCACACACCCGCCCTGTCTCACAGGAGCCCGGCATCTCCGCTGACGATGATGCCGATGTCCGCCGTGTCCGGCAAGTCCCCGGACGTCACAGGGAATTCACAGTCAATGCGGTGGCCTAATCTATCCATCGATCATCCATTAACAGTTGTTGATTTGGAGAAATAAACATGGTGCATATATAATGTCAGAGTAATGGCTAATGGCTTTGGAATGTGCAGCTGTGGATTTAAGATCATTCTCAGAGACGGGGGGGGGGGTTGGATTGGATTGTGCCTTTCACCCACGGACCTCAGAGCGCTTCAGTGGAGGGATTAGAGGTTCTTATCCTGTGTCAATGTCAACCCCCCCACCTAGGGCAATGGTTCATTGGCAGCTGTGGGGTAGTAGAACCCTCACGGGGGGGAATTATCAGGATGGGGGCAAGGAAGTCCAGCTGTATTACAAGAGAAAGGTCGTTCCTATGCTGGAAGGAGCATGATGAAATCCTGGTTTCTATCTCTGTAGAAGCTTGAGAGCCTCCAAGTTCATCTCCACTGTGTACACGCTGCATACATTTAATTTTTCTTGTGGTTTAGCAGACTTCGGCATGAATCATGAGTCATCGGCGAGAGGGGGTTCGTGATGCCTTGTGAGGAGGCTACGGGCTGCACTGACAGGAAAGAGAAAAAGGTTTGGGAGCCATCGCACCAGGGTGACACCGTTTGAGACATGTTATTGCAGCTCGGCTAATATGACAACACAAGCATCCCACAGACAGTCCTGAACAGAGTCAAGCGCTGGATTGGAGCGCTTTGCCAGAGCCCCAGGAAGACTCATGTAGGATAGTACTCATTCTGACGTGAGCCAGCAGTTTGTGGCAGTAGCTAATGGACTGGCCTTTTAATCACGGCAATGAAAGGCTCCTTCCCGGAAACGAACCGCAGAATACCCCACTGTGTTAACTGTTCATTTGTAAAAAGTCAATTACAACATCATCAGCAGACAAAATAAATAATAATTAATAGCTTATAATAATTTACAGTCCTTATACTAATTCCACACTCATAGAGAAGCAATTATTCTGGGTAAAGTCGGGACATTGCTGTTGAAATTTATTTCAATTCTTTTGCCGCCAGTTCTCTCCTTCAAGATTATCTGTGAGATTGGTCTTCCCATGTGCAAAACATCTGTAAATATCACATAGTGTATGTTGATTAATATGTTGCTAAATGAAACATATAGGAAACATTTATTTTTATATGATTTTATATATAGTGACATATTAGACATTTTCAGTATAATTCTTATGATCTGAATATAACTGTGAAGTGCCTTACTGTACACAGTACTGTGCAGAAGTCTTAGGCACCCTAGACTTTATTATACATATGTTTATTTTTTTGTGTGTGTTAGTATAAAAGAACACATTTGAGATTTCCAAATATGCATTTTACGAAAGATTTAAGACATTTAAGACATTTTTGTACTTAATTACATTAAAACTTTTTTCATAAAAACTTGATCAAGGCTGTCTGAGATCAGAAGCAAGAAGCCAACCAAAGTCTGCAGAAGAACTTGGCCAGTTCTCCAACATGCTTGGAACAACCCCCCTACTGATTGTCTTATAGAACTGCACAGAATCTTATCTGTACAGAATGTTATACAGGTGCCTAAGACTTTTGCACAGTACTGTATGTTAAAAAAAAAAAAACAGTGGATGAGTGTAATAATTATAAATGACACATGTATTTTAGTTTCTGTATACTCATGATGTTTTTTTTGTTTTATTCTGCATTTTGGTTGTACTATACCTATACAGTATACACAATTAGAATGGAATTATAGCCTGCAAATATTTAGGCCTCAATAATGTTATATCCATGGGAACTATATTCTTATGGATTCAGGAATAAGTGAAGAGATGATGACACCTGACCCATGATTAACCCTGTAGTCTTACAGTTTTTTACAATCGTTTTCACACTTGTCTCAATACCATGTCCACTTTTTCAAAACACTTAACACATGCACCATATCATTAGACTATGTGAACTAAACTGTGGATATTTTTGCATTGCTTTCATACTAAAGGCATTCAATCACCACTTCTTCCAAAATTCATGAATACCTCTCTCAGTCAGTGTTCACTACCAGCAAATGTTTGTACAAATACAGCAACTTTTGCAGACATTTAGATACTCTGTTCAAAACGGTTAACTTTCAGTTCAAAACCCAATAAAATTCTGAAAAATTCTGAAAAATGAAACTATATGCTTGAAATACATAAGACAGATCATTCTGATTTGAGCAGAAAGTTTATTCAGTTTATTAAATTTTTTTGTTTGCAGCCTTGTTACCATCTATACAAAAGTGATCATACTTGCATTGAAATGTGCATGTATATAGGGAAAATATAGATGTAGTTGTCACTGAAGAGATTTTTCCACTATTTACTGCTGTATATGTACTGTTGAAATATCTGGCTGTCATTTCAGTGAACAACCTACCAAGGTGTTTGTTGTTTGTGCCCTGTTACCACATATACAAAAGGGGCCACCTTTGGATTGGCATTTGCATTCTTTAGCCTTGGTGGGAAAAATGGATGCAGCCAGAGGCAGAGGAAGAAGACGTCGCGAAAGAGCATCAACCAAACCAAGTTCAATTGATGTGTATATTACAGCAGTACTGTGATTTCAGAAGTCTCCAGAAAAAGCAGATGTATCAGTGCACATTTGTCTTTGACTCACTACAGGACCCAGCGGTTACCTCACACAGTCACACAGGGGGGAAGGGGAAGAATGTTACGCCTCAACAGGAGGATACAATAGTTGGGATGGTCATTGTCAATAACAGCATCAGGTTAAGAGAAATATGCAACAACATAATCGCAGACAACAACATATTTCCAAACATTGACACTACAACCATTCAGGATGAAACAGTTGTACACTGTCCCCTTTGACAGGAACTCTGAGGGTGTCAAGGAGCTCAGATACCAATATGAAGTTTATGAAGGTATATGTGAAGGTTTAGGACCACCACCCACATGAACAGATGTCACTTCTAGATGCAATGGCTGCTGGGTGTATGGACATAACAGTGGAACACATCCAGGGCTGGAAAAGGCACGCAAAGAGATGTTTTCCTCGGTGTATAGCAAGAGATAACATTTGGAGTGATGTTGATGAAAATCTATAGCCAAATGCAGAGGACAGGATGGATGGGCCAGGCCAACAGTAGACTTCTGATACTGATAGGCAGACAATATATGTGCAAATTACTGTATATAGTGAAAATATTGCTTTTTGGTATGTATTTGTTATTGATTGTAATGTACTTTGAGTAATTGATTGTATTGTATTTTTCTTTTCTGAATTACAGTATATTGCACTGTGAGAACAAATGTCAAAATACTCTAAACCCTTTGAAGAATACTGTTGCTTTTGTGATTTGTTTCTTTATCATATATTATTTTATGTTACCTAGTAAAAATGTGGGATTCTGGGATTCCAATATAGTAAAACATTCATTCATTTACAGTTTACTGTAAATTTACCACACTTAGTCATGACATCTATTGTGAGAGGCAAACCAACAGATCAAAAGTTTCTTTAGCTACTTGGCTTGAAATATTTGTGGATGCAAAAATAGAGGAAAGGGAAACATAATATATGTATTTAGCAATGCTCCAAGTTGTTTGTGTTTTGTAGTTCATTGTACATTGAGTGACAAAGTAGTCTTATGGGAGAAAGCATGCGCTATAGTTATGGCAGCAAGAGTCACTTTTGGGTGAAATATTAAGTGTTTTGGTGGTTGAAGTGCCTTTTGCACCAAAGGTTAACTGATGTGCTCAGATGTGTGTTTCAAAAGCACACTGTGTGAAGAGTTTTGAAAAAGTGGACATGGTATTGAGACAAGTGTGAAAACGATTGTAAAAAACTGTAACATTCTGTACATGACCCACCTTCACTAACTAAAAGAAAGCAGCTTATTTGAATTTTAAACCCCAAATCTATTTTCCATGAAAAAACTTTTGTCATCAAATTTCAAGCTGAAAACAAAAACATGTAGGGGGTTTTCTCTGCTGTTAAACATAGTGGCAGGTAATTTTGACCCTTACAGTTTTTTGGCCCCTTTTGTATATGTGGTAACAGGGCACAAACAACAAACACCTTGGTAGGTTGTTCACTGAAATGACAGCCAGATGTTTCAACAGTACATATACAGCAGTAATAGTGGAAAAATCTCTTCAGTGACAACTTCGTCTTTATTTTCCCTATATACATGCACATTTCAATGCAAGTATGATCACTTTTGTATAGATGGTAACAAGGCTGCAAACAAAAAAAATTTATAAACTTGAATAAACTTTCTGCTCAAATCAGAATGATCTGTCTTACGTATTTCAAGCATATAGTTTCATTTTTCAGAATTTTTCAGAATTTTATTGGGTTTTGAACTGAAAGTTAACTGTTTTGAACAGAGTATCTAAATGTCTGCAAAAGTTGCTGTATTTGTACAAACATTTGCTGGTAGTGAACACTGACTGAGAGAGGTATTCATGAATTTTGGAAGAAGTGGTGATTGAATGCCTTTAGTATGAAAGCAATGCAAAAATATCCACAGTTTAGTTCACATAGTCTAATGATATGGTGCATGTGTTAAGTGTTTTGAAAAAGTGGACATGGTATTGAGACAAGTGTGAAAACGATTGTAAAAAACTGTAAGACAACACAAGGGTTAATGAAAAACAAGCTAAAGTGCTATAATGTTACTTGGTTCCTTTGCACCTACTTTTCTGTGTGGTAATTTCAAGCTCAACTCTACATTGTGCATACTCTATGGAATAAAGAATGCTTGCTTCCATTAAAATGAAAAAGGGGTACTTATGTTGCTATAAAAAAACATGCATTTTTAGTCAAATTGCGTTGCGAATGTTCCATTCATTATGTTATAATAGATCATTTTTGCTGTCGCCATTTTGTTCCTGATTGTTCAGAGATTTTGAGACAAATGCTCACCAACAGGCAGGCAGAATGTTACTAAGTGTCTATAATGGGCCACCAAGCCCCACACAAGGGAATTAAAAAACATCTTTGTACAGATCACCATTTCACAAAACATAGCACCGGTCCCAGAAGTGTTACTCAAATACTGACATGTATAATGCACCATATACAGTGTGCGCGTGTCTGTTTGTGTGTGTGTGAGTGTGCCCATATGTGTGTGCATGTGTGTGTGTGTGTGTGTGTGTGTGTGTGGGTGAGTGTGTGTATGTGAGTGTGTGCATGTGCATGTGGGCGTGTGTGTGTGTGCCCATATGTGTGTGAATGTGATTCTGTGTCTTAGTGTGCATGTGTTTGTGTTTGTGTGTGTGTGTGTGTGTGTGTGTGAGTGTCCCCGAATGTGTGTGTTTGTGTGTGTGTGTGTGTGTGTGTGTGTGTGTGTGTGTGTGCGCGTGTGCGCGTGTGTATGTGCGTGAAAGGGTGAAGGAGTGGCAATAACTGTGAAGTGCTTTGTGTAGGCCTAGTTGCTGGAAAATGGGCTGTATAAACACACTCCATTCACCATATACCATATAAGAACTTTAGCAGGAGAAGTTTGCCTATATATGGAGCTCTGCAGGAGATGGTATAACTTCCTCCAGAGACCTTGCATATAAGGAGCTCTGCTGTATAGCCATCTTTGATTTTCTTTTGTACTCTATTTTGGTGAATAAATACATTTTCATGCAAACCTTGAACCTTATTCTTTGCGATGTTTACGGTGACTGTGGTGTAGCCACAACACAACCATTTGCAACACCCTGCTCAACTTGTAGCACTACAACTGTAATATTAAAAATATAAGGCATTATTAAGCATAATGAGCCGAATGTTTATAATAAATGTGTAAAAAATTGATGGAGAGGATTAGTATGAGGATACTTTGGTATTGGATGGTTGCTGGATTGGATGGCTGCAAAAGTAGCGATGCCCTGTCAGTAAAAATCTCAGAATCTCTCCTCGATGTTCGACAGCATCCTAAAATAGACCCTGCACGCTTCCACGGAAGCCGCAAGCCGAAGTGTTAGTCTCTTTTACAGTGGCTAGGTGCACAGATTTAGACTCAATATTCAAAACCACCAGATGGTTTTTAGTTTTTTATTTATTTATTTTTGGCTTGATCTATGGCAGTGATTTACGGGGTGCTTTTCAGCATCTAATCTTATGAATTATGGAGCTTGCTTAATGCCTTCGTGTTGGAGGTATTTAAGTATTTAAAATGAGTTCAATTTATTTCTTAATAAATTTATCATGGATTTACACCACCATAAAACACTTGAAAAATACAAACACATCAATTCATACAACCGATGGCTGAATGCACTGAAGGCCCAGTGACTGATGTCTGCACACAGAACATGGAGCCCAGACATACGCTAATTAGCGACTGCTACAACGTCAGTCCACAGCCAAAGTTTGCAGTTTGCCAGTCTAAAATAAGCCCCTTTAGTCCTGGCAGGGGGCTGAAGGTTCGTTTTCTGGACTGTGTTTATGAAAATTGCCGGGCAAAGTGTTAGTTTCGCCCCGCCGTTTTCCCCTGACACAAACACATTTTCTCTGTGCCCCACAAAACCGCCTCTTAGTGGCAACACAGCAGTCTGTCTGCTTCCAGCCATCGGTATTTATGAGTATTTGGGCTGAGACAGAGAGGAGAGGAAAATTCTATGTAAACTGTTGACTGCAAAACAGGTATGATTAATATTCAGGTCTCTGTTTTACTAAACTGTTGACTGCACTTGACTGCACTGTTAATATTCATCACATAAGTATGCAGCTGGGTATAAATATGAATCACACTTGCTGAACTTGCGGTGTCAGTCTTCTCCTGGGGAACATGCCCCAGTTATCCACTCAACATGATCAGTTTGCTCAGGGCAACAGCTGGGTTTTCTTAAAGTGGGAAAAACTGATTGGTCAGTATGCCGTCACATGACTCACGCCCTGAGATAAACGTATGTCAAACAAACCCAGTTTAACCCTTTAAGCTTCGAGATCACGAATGTGTCATTAGAATGTTGTGAGCTGAACATTATAACGCTGACAATCACTACTGGTGACTGAAAGCAATGGAGTCCTAGAACACTGTAATTAAAAAGTAATTTATTCTTTATTCTATTCTTTTGTAACCTATTATTTATACAATAATTATACAGTAATACAAAAGATTATTAAAGTTGCACCATACTGGATGTGACCAGTTTCTGTAACCATGGAAACTTTTTTGACACGTTTTAAGCGCTGTTATTCACTTGAACATTCACAAGTATGACATAAACTTGACAAGCACAACTTCCTAGCCACCGGCGTTCATCAATCAAGGTAAGGCCACCAGATGAGAAAACGGATAGCAATGCAGAATAATACTACGCCTGGGTCCAATTACGTTGCTTCAGTGTTTTTATGGAGTTGCATAAAGCAGGTAATGGACAGTCGTTTATACGTAATTATTCCCAGAGTCTGCACGTCCTTGTGAAGCCTACTGTGGCCGACTGGGCCCAGTGAGGTGCCACTGTAGAACGGTAAGCCTGCATTAGAGCCTTCTGTTATCCTTCTGATCCCACACATCGTTTACCATCCTGTCACGGCTCGCAGTCAGTCCCAGGTAATCTCCTCCCCCTGGACTACCTTATTATGTCAACAAAACAAATTAGTCTGTCTTTCTGGAGCGCTCATTGCGCTCATTACCCAAACACCGCGCCATTAGCACAGAGCGTCGCGTCCAGAAGTTAATTGCAAACTTTGCAAAAAAAAAAAAAAAAAAAAAAAAAAAAAAAAACCTAAGAAACAAATCACTCGGATATCAAGGTCAGAGATGATTTCACAGAAGTATCGTAAAATTCTCCTTATGTGCATCTAAGATAGTAATGGAGTATGCCGATGATTTAAATATTAATCTCGCTCATAGCATTAACTTTGAGGAGAACCTCGGGGTTAATTACACGTCTGCGAGGAGGAAGCAGGGCGTGAGCTGATGCCTTCTTAATCGGCGTTCCCGTGCCGCTGCGCTCCGTGTCAGCCGTGACACCCGGCACGGACGGGCGAAGGCTGGAACTCCACAGCTCCTCTTCCCGCACTGAATTCCCGGGCGTGTTGGTCAGGAATAGGGCAGCGCTCGGAGAAGTGGAGCAGAGGCAGTCCAGGGAAAAAGGGAAGCTGTCTCCCTCCTGCTCTTTAGTTCTGACCCACCAGTGAACCGGCTTCCTCTACCACGGCGTGGCAGTTACTTACAGGCGAAGGCAACTGTGCTTCTACCGGGGCTATTCCATTAGCTCCCCTGGGAGAGACTTGTGGATTAGAGGAGTCTACATTAATCTTTTCAGAAAAAAAAAAAAACTTTCTTAAATATACACAGTGTAATTACATAGAGCAAGCTAAGTACTCCATTTAAAGTAGTGTCTTTGCCAATAAGTATGAAATGTATCGGTAATGTATTTACTTATACACTGTATGTTATGTCATTAAACTTTGCATCAAACATTATACACACATTTCATTGTATTCAATAAATAACCTATGCAATCACCTTTTTCATGCATTTAAAGTGCTCATTAAGTCAAAAATAAAGATACATCGCTGCTTCATTTAAAAATAAAACATGTATTTATTTATTTATTTATTTATAATAATAAATTCTGACACAAGAAACAAATGATCAATATCAACTCCTTCTGCAATGGGCTTTAAAAAAATGTGTGTTACCATCAGCATAAAAAACTTAATTTAAAATCTCTTTCATTTAACAATGGCGTTCGTTAATCAAGCAAGGTGGTTTCATCATGAAAGCAATTCTGAAGCCAACATTGAATCTGGTATATTTTGTCATTTGTTCACACTGATGCAAACCCAATTCCATGAGGGTTTAACTGAGATCATATGCATCCAAACTAGGGTGACCAGATGTCCCAAATAAATTGGGACAGCCCCAATTTATGAGCATTCAGCACTTCTAGGACTGGGTGAATGTACCCCATTTTCCCCCTGCTTTTGTAAATTCCCATAAATCAGTGGTAGAATGCTTATACGCAGACACAGTTTAGCAAACAAGCTTCTATAGAACAACCGTGTATCTGTTCTGGGTATGTAGCTTGACTCTTTATGTTGAAAAAAGTTTTGTTTTGCTGGGATGGAACAAAACACTACCGAATGCAACTGCTATGAACACGAACCCACGTCAGCAAAGAAAAGCACCCAGACTGCAGACTGATTTTTTGAAAGCGACTCTGTTCAGTGGAAGCTACTGATGTGTCTCAATGGTGTTACCCTTTCTTGATTTGCCAATGATTTCTCCTGAACTATCCTTTTTCGCTTTGTCTGATCAATAAGGTTAGAGTTCCTGGGTGGATGAAAAGAAAAGCATAAACATTTGTGAAGTCCAATCATTCGCCTGAATCGATATGGCAGACAGTTTGTCATCAGTAATAATAAGAGTTTATTCTGGGCTTGTGTCTGATTCATGGCAGCACAAACTAACACCAACCACACCACACAGCACAGCACAAAATGGCTCTGGTGTCCCTGCAATTCTCCAACAGCATACTCCCAGAAATTTTACACACCATTTTGTGGTTTATCATGTTAATCTGTGCATGGCGAATTGGGGACCTGTGCCATTTATATAACACTGAGGTGAATGGAAAAATATCTCATTAATCCGCAGACATGGATTAATAAAGCCTGGAGCTGAGGCCTGAACTTGTGTATACTGCAATTTATGGTGCACTGTTTCAACACACACAGATTACCTTTATGCCAAGTGACAAAGGGTTCAGAGAATGCATGAGCACAAGGGGCAACAGTGGTCTGGCAGTAGAGGGTTGCTGGTTCTTTCCTGCCCTGGGTGTGTCAAAGTGTCCCTGAGCAAGACACCAAACTCCCTAATGAGCTGGATGGTGCCTTGCATGGCAGCCAATCGCCGGTGGTGAGTGAGTGTCTGTGTGAATGAGAAGCATCAATTGTACAGCTCTTTGGATAAAGGCGCTACATAAATGCAAAAAAACATTTTTACCATTACCATTACCTATGAGCCTTTATCTTCCAAAGTAAGTGCAGGGCCAAAATAAAATCATAGAGAAGATTATCTTAAAAAGGCCATCATCATTATCTGCCAGCAAACATGAAGTTCACCGGAAAAGCAATCATTTAATTTGACTAAACTTGCTTTTCTACGATGTTCCAGGTCGACAAGACCTAAAAAATGTTCTGTTCTGTTAAAAGTTAGAACGTGATGCTCTAATGTGCATTTATTTTCCATTACTGTTGATATTATGGCAATGGAATAGGAGCTACACTAAAGCTGTAGTATTTCACATGGCAGGCATATTGTTCGTGAAACTGACGTTTAAAGAGTAGCAGCAGAAGATATAATTATAGCAGTACTTTTAATGCATTATAATTTTTATCCTCGTTACCACAGAAAAATGATTGTACAGGGGCAGCCACAAAACCTTAAGTCTTTAAAGTAGTTAAATACTGTTGAACTGTGTGTGTGTGTGTGTGTGTGTGTGTGTGTGTGCGCGCATGTCTGCTGCCCCTTGGAGAAGTTCATTTTTCACAAAATTACACATTTAAATAAATGTACAGTATTTTGTTAAAAGCTCACATGCTCCATGGTCCACTGTGAGACTTTAAGCACAGTTCCAGCAGTGCTGTTCCTGATCCATCCTGCTACTCTGCGGTGCATGCCATGCCCCGCGGTCCTGGGCTGGAGTCCTGGCCTGAGCTGTTCTGTGTGGAGTTTGCATGTTGTGCCTCAGCCCATTGGGGTTTCCCCCAGCAGCCTGAAGACATGCAGGCAAGGTTAATCGCTGAGTCCAAACTGCCCCGTAGGCACGAGAGTGTGAGTGAATGGTGTGTGGATCCTGTGATGAATTGGCAACCTGTCCAGGGTGTATTCCCACCTCTCCCCCAATGCATGCTGGGATATGTTCCAGCTGAGCCTGTGACCCGGAGCAGGAATTATCAGGGTAGAAAATGGATGAACGGATGCTCCCTCACATTTCTAAAGACAATTCTGCTCATATTTAAGAAGTGTGAAACCTGACATAACTATTCAGAGCCATAGCATATCTGGGAGAATCAAGTCTTTACAAACTCTGCACACTGGTTAGGGTGATTTTTGCCTGTCCATTTTGTCCTGAAAACACCATGTGATAGGTGGGAACTGCATTCCACCGTCTTTGCACCACACGTAGATGTCACCACGCAGGCTCATGTGGCCACATTGTGTCCGGATCAATCTAGCGCTTTCTTGCAAACTCCAGGTGGCCTCAGAGATGAATTTCTAAAGTAAGTAATGGCTGCTCTCCACCTCCCTCTTTGTAGGTTTCTGTATTGTTCTGTATATTATTGACTGATTTCAATGTTTTCTCCATCACAGTGGCTTCCACTGCACTCACTGTGTTTGGGTGGTCAGGACAGGACAGCCTTTTCTGAGTGGGGTTGGGTAGTACGATGTGGTTTCCATTTATTTAGAATTCAGCCGACCACTATCTATTTTCAAATACTACACTGTATTTGAAAGATACACAAAATGTAAATAAATAATTTGTTATTTAGCTGACGTTTTGCACTGCTCAGGGCTTGACCCACCAATATTCTTGGTCCCTGTGTCATGTACCTTAGCCACTAGGCTACAGGTTGCCCAAGTATATGTTGTCCACAGACATATTCCCTTTCCAAAATGGCCCACCAGATGCAGATGGAAATCTAAAAATTTGATCAGTGGGAAGAGTAAGTGTTAAATGAAAAATGAAGCAACTATAATTTATTGTCCAAAAAGACATGAATGTTATTGCATTTCTGAATGAACAAATAAGCTAATAAAATCTCTCTGGTCGACTGCCTGTCACTATTAAACAGACTTTTTCTTTATACACTCAACCTATCTGCTCAGTTTGTTGTTTGATGATTAAGTAATTCTGACATATTGTTTTTGTTCATAAACTATAAATTTTGGAGGCCAATATATTCTTTCCAACTATACTAAGTTTCTTAGACTGAATGGCCAACCTGCTTAAATATATGCAGGGAGAACGTATTCACTGTGTGGTGGTATAGATTTCAAAACCTCTAGAAAGTACAAGCATAGTACAAGTAATATCCATCCACTAGGTTTAGATAATTTACTTTACTAAGTAGGCCTACAAATACAAAACGGGAAATAAATCAGAAATAAAGTGACAAACGTTTGAAAACTTAGCGCTTCGAAAGAATATTAAGCCATGGGCGACTGGAAACACGATTACCCTCGAGCTTGCGTTGTCCCAGAGCACATTGCGACGAACAGCATTACTTAGCACATGTGACGCTTTGGTTGACGTCATCGACATTCAGACAGTCTTAAAGAATGAATGATTATAATCCGCTTTCTATTTTCTCGCTCCCGTTGGCGAATTTTAAGGCACTAACGATGCGCGCATTGTCATTATTCACATTATGTTATCATAACTCAGACTATACCAGACAATTTGTTAGACAAATTATATGACTTAAGATAGCTATTGTTTTTCAGTTATTCAAGGCAATTACAGAAACACTTTAAATAGGAAAGCAAACATATTTGCCTTTTTGTATGTAGTATCAAGCAAGTGACAATACATAATCACAACAACATGGAACCGTTACTTGTGTTTAAAATAAAACAATACCACAATGCTTTCGGTATAAAATAATAATTTGGATTAAATGTCGGTTTGAAGTTGATATGCTGGCATATGCCCGCCCCCCCTCCAACAACGTACCCGGTTGCACACACACCCCGACGGCACGCGGCCCTGCTGGCTTCTCTCGTTCATGAGGGAAAGCCTGTGGAGCTATCCATGGTGCTTAACACTCCGGGATGTGTAAATCCGTTAGTTACAGAAAGCAGTGTTCCTTTTGGGAATGAGTTTAAAATGTAGTATCTGAGTAGGCCTACGTAGCAGGGATAACACATAATGTAATGTAAAGTAGTCTATTGATGAAAGATCTTGAACAACACTTGCTAGAACTGTACTTAAAGTGTAACAAATTGGTCACATCAAAGTGCTGATTCGTAAAAAGTCAACCTCGACACAAATGGTAAGGTACATGACAGACTGAAAATCATGTTGTTTTACGTTGCGGGGAAAATTCGCACCAATCAGACATCATCGGCACTTACTGCTATTCCAGATGTCTCAACCCATTTCCACATCTGGAAACCGTGGGACATAATCTGTGTTTATTATACATAAGGCGTGTTGATTTCATGTTTTTATTGCTCATGTTTCCGTTTAAAGAACAAAATGGCAATTTGTTTTATATTGATCTCGAGGAAGTTCAGTAACTCAAACTTAAAATAACCTACTTTTATTTATTTTTTGTTTTTGTCTAAATGTAACTTGTTGCTTACTTGATCTTCTATCGTACATACATGTTCTTTACCACAGATAGGTCCGTAGGCTAATGAGAGCTATGGATGGTAGCCTACTGAATATATATAATGACACAACCAGTATAACCTATATCCGCAATCGTATTTTCTTAGTTGACAACATTAACGCAAAGCTTGCTGATAAAATGTCTCTGTACGTTGATTGCTTTGGACTTTTGTGGACATCCCCATACCTCTCGTATCGCAGCACGTATTGCCCCGATCATGTGTGGTGTAATTTCCTTCGCTTCCCATAGCCAAATCAGCACTTCCCTGGCGCTGTTTCTGTAGAGAACTGAATCTTCATCGAACGCCGTTCCTCCTACAAAACCATGAGACAATAACAATGCCGAACGGCCATTGAGCGTATTCTGCCATTTTATGTATAAATGTTTGCAGCTGACGCATGACTGGGCTTTTATAAATAGAAAGAAGAGAACTGAGGTTTATTTATTTTTTTCTCTTTCTGGCTACGGTTCCGCGCGATGAAACCACGCATGTGTTGATCTGTGCTGCAGCAACGTGCATCAATTCCTCTTTGACCCCAGAGTTAATCTGCATTCAGACAGAAGCTTCAATGTGTTTCATATCTGCTGGATTTTAGGGTTTTCCGGGGCCGCTGCATTTATTCCATTTTTATAATTATTTCTCAATATTTGGAAAGCTCGCCTTGATTTGGTCGGGTTTGTGGCCGCTTCCGCACCACCGCAACAGATCTCGTTTTCGAACCTGAAAGCTAATGCAGCCTGCTATGTGCGTAATGTGTCACAGCGAAGATACACTGTAAATAAAGGGACACGTCCATCTGCAATTGAGAGAGGAGAAAAGAAGACGTTGATCATGGCTCCACCAAATTTAACGTTCAAATGCTCGGCTGCGATGGCGAAGTCAGTTCACTCTGTAAAAATTATTCTCTGGGTATTTCTAATCGCTAATCTTCCTACAAGGTAAGCGCGAATCGTCTACAAGGGTTATTTACTGGTGTTCATTCATTCATTTACTAATTTTAAATGGATGCTTCGGTATACATTTTTCCTCGAATGGCCGTCTTAAGGTTTCTTGATATGGAGTAAAATTGTGTCGCTATGTTGAGTAGCCTATGGCCGTTTCAGTAACAACATAGGCTACGCTTGTTTCAGTACCTCCCTGATTATCTTCCTATGGAATGCTTTTAACATATCGGTTGATTTGTTTAAGAGGTAAAATAGGCTATATACCTGTCTATGATCACCGTATTTGTAGTAATGCATAGCAGGGTTCCTCAAGACATTCGAACGATGTTCTTGTCTGAGGCAACGATTCATAAAAAAAGGAAAACAAGGTTTGCCTGACGACAAGGCATGTAATCTCTTGGTGTTACAGTCGTTGTATGTGGATGGACTGATACATTTTATATTTTCATACAACAAAACTGTAGACTATCAGTAAGTGATCGCTTGCTATAAACAATATGCTCTAGTGAATAAATGGTTAAAGGAATAAGGAATCGATAAATGTAGCTGCAGGGTGTGGGGTAAACGTATCTTAATTTATTATTCCTACGGAATGTGTGACGGTATAAAATTAGCCATTTTTTCTGTCCGGAACAAAAGCCTTGTTTCTAAAACATATTAAAGAGTATTCACTTCCTGTTGAACTTCAATGAAATGCCGGTGTCTGCAGAGCCTACCACTTGACCATTATTATGGCCGTTTTCTAATTTTCTATTCCGTTAAATAACTGTTATTTACCAGAATAATTAGGAACAACAGCATTTGATTCTACCATTTACGTTTTCAGGGTAGTTTGGCAACGCTTTTAACGGAAAAAGAAGATAACCGCGATTCAAATATCTTTTGACACCCTATTTCTATGTAGCGCCTACGTTTGGAAATACCAGATGAGTGAGATGTTAACTATCTTACCATCAGAAACAGCATAATACGCCCTTTAGCCTTGTCGCGAAGAAGCAGACATTGCTCCAAGAAAATACAAACATTTGCGAAAGAAGCGGATGGCTTAATGGCCCTCCTTGGATAAGTCTGGTGTTGCCTTGAGGTTAAAAAATGGAGGGCGATAGATCGGCCTTTTTCTCCTTTCCTTCCTTTATTCACTCTAACACGGTAAAAATGCGGCCAGAAGGCAACGTGGCCTAGATTGGATTTAACTGCAGTGATATTCTTTATGTAATTTCGACATTTTTCATATATTATTACGTTTTGAATAAAATGTGGCTCTCCTAAATACATTTATAGAGAAATATATCATATTGAACCCTCCTTTGCATTTATTGAAATGCATAAAGTTATTCAAACGGGACAGCATTTATTGTACTACCATTTCCATCCACAAGCAGTGATTTCATTTTGAGCCCATGTAAGATGCAGTTTACGTCTCACTATATGCAAGATATATGTTGCCTTTTTATTGTTTTGAGCCTATGTATAGAGGTACATGAGCTGCGTTTATTGAGTGGGTTACTGGGTGGGTGGGGTGGGGAAACCAACAGAATCAGCAATATCTTGAATATCACTGAATGCGTGCATTGTGCAATTTCCACAAAAGTCTTTTCAATGCAAAACTACTCTGACTTAAAGCCTTATTCTTGTCGAGACTGCATACTTCAATAGGCTACCAAAACCCAAAATTAGATGTTTACAAACAAGTAGCCCTCCGGGTGCCTCCCATATATAAATCTAGTGTCTGTGCAGATGCTAATATTGTCTAGAAGCCATTTCAGTCCAAGTGGGAACCACGGGAGGCGTTGGCCTCCCGGGGAAAGCATGTGTTTTTTTTAATATGTGCGCTCTATGCCACGTTTGTAACCAGGAGAAACACAAAAACCCTGACAGCAGGGTGTTGGATTATAATGACTGAGTGCATGCTATCGGATTCCCCTCCTGCAGACATCTACACCGCAGAACCACTGGGCATATTGATGGGGCTTTGTCCCCACATTAATGATAACCATAATAATAATACATAATAACAACAACAATAATAATAATACTCATCATCATAATCATCATAAAATACTTGTCTTTCTTCTAGGGATTGTTAATGGGGATCATCTCACTGTTTTAGTTTTGATTTTAAATTTATACACGCAGTTTGCACCATTTTTATGGTTTCATGGGTTTGCAAGTGTAATATGTCATAATTTCTTCTAACGACATTAGAAGATGAAGATGGCGGTTTCCCATGATGTATTCCTACTCTCAGTGGCAAGACATTGCACCCAGCGACATTTGAAAGTCTAATCACGGGACCTACTTTCCCTCCAGTTACGTAATGATTTGGCATCCGGGCTGAACGGACCGCTGGTGTAAACCCCAAGTGTTTGACGACTGAAGTGGCAACAGAGTAATCCGACAAGCCATCTCTTCTCCGTGGACGTTACCTTGCTGTGCTGCCAGTCTCAGGGCTGTGGATGTCAGTATGCACAGTTTCACTTAGTTTGCCTTAAAGGAGCCGTGGGGAAAAGCTGGACTTGAGTATTAAATGAAAAGCCCTTTTCCCTTCTGGTTTCTGTTGAAGGCTTGGGCTTTTCGGATTTTTCAGCTTTGCTTTGCTTATTGTCACCAAAGCTGACATCCAGCGTTTGCACCATGTCTTAACCCTTGTGTAGTCTCAATATTCTGCATACTCCTCTTGTCCTAAGGGTAAAAAATGAGCTGCCTTCACTAAACCCCTAAAATAAAGCAGCTTAATTGAATTTTAAACCCCAAATCTATTTTGCATGAAGAAACAACCTGTCACTCATCACAAACTTTGTCATCAAATTTCAAGATGAAACAAGATCATGTAGGGGGTTATCTCTGCTGTTAAACATAGTGGTGGGCCATTTTTGACCCTTAAGACAACACTAGGGTTATGGGTGTATCATTCTTCTCATTTGTATCGCCTATCATTTTTTCAATAACACGGTTGTAGCAGCTGGCCTATGCACAAACAGACCCATCTGTTAGTATCAAAAAACAACTCTTAAGGTTTGCAACCCGTTTCAGTAATTCCTTTTGGAAAATGCCTGTTGAATAGGAGTGCGTGTGTGTTAACCATTGCTCAGACGTGCAGCAAAGAAACAGGCCTGGGCAGGACTTATTTTTGGAAGGGGATTAAGGTTTAATCTCCAGCCCAAGTGTACAGGTCAGGGGGCCTTTGTGGACTATTTCAGCCCCAGGGTCACTGATTTCCTCTTCTAGAACTTCCTTCCTCAGCCTACCTGCCACTGCTCATTAGTCTCAGTACAGCGCACGTAGGATTAATTGAGCAGCAGGGATGGGATGAACTTCTCCACAATTAGCTCTTGTTATTTCCTGTATGCGTTTCTACAGCCACGTTTGCCATTTAAAAATGGCTGCTTGTCCCACATCTTGGTAGTTTTCGCATTAATGGGAAACTATGGACTTCTGGAAACAGTGTTGGGATATTTAGTCATGGATTGGAGGGGATCAGACCTGAGTCTTGGCTGGTGCACTTGAGCCAACCAACAGGACCAGAAGGGCTTGCACTTTGAGAGTATTTCATAGGTATCAATACATCATATAAGCTCAGTAAAGGATAGACAAGTATTTGAATCCAAAACAGTTACGAATTTGACCCAGGTCTGGAGGGGATATCTGGTATCATGCATTTCAGATGTTCTTGTGAAAAGCAAATGTGGACAGGCAGCCAAAGCAGTAAGGTAGTCAGAAACAAAATGGCTGCACACCTGTGCGTTTGTTAACTTCACTGTAGACTTAACTGTTTCCACTACCTTGTAAACTCGGCAGACTGATGGAGGTATCCGATACCCATCTACAAGAGGCTAGCACTGGATGATCAATTAATAAGGTTGACCAGAAAATATGATCAAGTCGCTCAGCTTATTATACCCTTTATAATCAGGTTGTGGTTCAGTAATTATGCTTTAGGTCAAAGTTTGCTTAAGGCTTTCAAAAAAAAAATCCCCCAAAAAACCAAACATATATATTTATATATATATATATATATATATATATATATATATATTTGATAAATATTATTTATTGGCGATCAGCTGGGTAATCCAGAGGCTTATCATGCTGTCCTTGTCCTTTTATAGCATGCCTATATAGAATAGAACACAGGATTACCTGTGGGTCAAGGGTCTTCTTCACTGGAAGATATGAGTCTCTCTATAGGTTGTATGTCATTGACGGTGTACTGAGGACATTGGAATCGCAAGGCAATGTGTTGCATGGTGATTTAATGCATCAATCGTGTATCAGTGTTTGACAATGTTTAACTCTTGCATTTTAGTCTATACATTTCTATATTCTAATAGTTTATGTATTCATGAATGGCAAAACCCATGAAACTCATTCTGTGTTGGATTAGGATTAGGATTTAGCATTTGATTTATATGTTTTAGGCTATAGATGAATCTATGAAACAAGCTTGTAAATTTAGAGCAAGTTAATTAGAATACAGTGGGATGGCCCCCATTGTAAAATGGAAGTGCTCTTGGCGAAGTCTTAATTTAATTTTAAAGGAGCACTGTCACGCTCGTTTCAGTTGAGCTTATTTCGATGAAATTCTTAAATTATGTGTGTTGGCATTTAAAAAATTACCGTCAGTGTAGCCATTTCCTAAATATGGGTCAAAACTCTCCAACATGTCCAGTGTTTCCCAGAAGGTAACGGGCCCTCAAACTCCACCATTGCACGCAGAGACTGGTTTATGGACAGCCACCCATTCAGGCAGTCACATGACACTCCTGTGAAAATACAGTCAGAGCTGTCCGTCTAGGTCAGGCTGGCCTAGTTACGTTCCGTGATATTTGTATGCTAACGTAACCGTATTTTTGTGGGAGTGTTATGTGATTTGCCCCATATTTAGGAAACAACTGAAACATGCGCGACAGTGCTCTTTTAAGATTTTGGGGTGCTGGATTAGTCTGGTACTACTTTGGGTCTTGTGTGGGTTCAGTCTCTGCCTGTCTTGGCTGTCTAAACCCATTTAGTGGGTTCATTATGACACTTTAAGAGTGTAGGAGACAAAAGTGAATTAATTAGGGACCTGCAGGTCGGGGGATGTTTGTTATTGGCCAGGACAGCGGTTGTGGCACTGGGGGTGGTGCGTGGGGGACCTGATCTTCAGCTCGCTCTGCTAATGAAACCGGCCTCTGCGAGGGTAATGAACAGCAGAGGCAAAAAACACACTTCCCTCGCGGGGATCTGGAGTCCTCGTGTCAACTTCTGTTTGCAGTGCGCCGGAGTGGAGTGAGGGAGGTCTCGCGGTAAGAGAGCCGTTCCCATCTGCCAAATCCTGCCTTTCTCTCACAAGGGAAATGGAGTGAGCTTATTGTTTTTCGGGGGGCCAACAGAGACACTATGTGTTTAATTGTGCCTTCCTGCTACTTCTAGAAGACAGTAGCCGTTTTGCTAGCATACAATAAGAGCTTACACTGGTTGGGTACCAAATCCCAACAGGGCAGACAGTCACGCCCAGACACTTGACTTTAGTTTTGGTTTTATATTTATTTTTTAGGAGTTTGCATGTTCTCCCCGTGTCTGCGTGGGTTTCCTCCGGGTACTCCGGCAAGACATGCAGGTTAGGCTGATTGGAGAGTCTAAATTGCCCATAGGTATGCGTGTGTGAGTGAATGGTGTGTGTGCCCTGCGATGGACTGGCGACCTGTCTAGGGTGTATTCCTGCCTTTCGCCCAATGTATGCTGGGATAGGCTCCAGCCCCCCTGCGACCCTGTTCAGGATAAGCGGGTTAAGATAATGGATGGATGGATGGATGGATGGATATATTTTTTAATTGTTCTGTCATTTATTTGGAGCTTTTTAATTTGTGTAAGCCTGATGTGCCATCTTGATATTGTCTTTAAACTATAGGTACTGCACCATAGACGATGATATACACGTGTGAAGTGTGAATATTAACAGCAATTCTTTTCATTTCTGTTCATTTCTATGGTTTTAGTGTCCAGGTGTTCAGCAGAGATGCTGCGGTGGGGAATGCAGCTATCCTGCAGACAGTCATTACGTTTCCTCATTTCTCTGTGTCTTTACACTCTGGCCCAGAGGGACCGTTTCATCGAATCTATCTTTCCCCAACTGCTTGTGTCATAAGACTGAGGCAGTAGTGTCTGCAATTAAAAGAAAGACATTAAAAGAGTGAAAGCCAAGGACTGCCATTGTAAAACGGATATTAAAAGAAGAGAGAGAGTGTGTGTCCGTGTGTGTGTGTGGTATACAGAATATGCATGTGTGTGTGTGTGTGTGTGTGTGCTGTGCATGTGCGTGTGTGAGCGTGTGTGTGTGCATATTTTTGCTGAACAAACAGACGGAGGCTTGCCACATGCTATTGTAATAAAGGTAGATATTAAACTTTGAATTCTTCTCCACCCTGGAAGCCTTCCAGCTGTAGCAGGCTCTAAATGAAAGCAATCACGTGACTTCACCTTGGCACACTCCGCCATATTTTTTCTGGGGGAAATTCATGCACCTCCTGTTACCAAATTAGCAACCTAAACCTCAGATCTGTCTGTGTACCATATGCTGCCTCTGCTTTAATCAACAGTCTCCAGAGCACTCATTTTAACTCACAGCAAGTGCTGAAACCAGTAAAATACACGCGCTGTGGAATATTGGCTGTTTTATCGGCCGGTTGTAGATTGGTAGCATAGGGGTATGTGTTAGCATCTGCGCTTTGCTGTACAATGTTTTTTTAAAAGAGGCATTTTGTGCTGCGAATCTTGGATCGCAAAAACAGTGCTGTAGTAATTTATGCTTTTGGAGCCTGGGCGCATGCGGACGTTCCACGTGCCAGAAGTCGTAAAACAACTTAGGCAAGATGGCTGCTCAGTTGCTGAAGTTGTATTTTTGCCACCTAATGGGTAAACTTTGATAAACTCTTGTAGCTAGTAGATACAGACAAACAACTGAGCTCAGTAGTAATTGGAAACCAAATGCTATTGACAGAATTAAAGGAGATGAGAAACATATGGTCCTCATTGTGTGCTGCTCGATGGCTATCTATTCAATCAAACGTGGACAGTGGACGGATTGGCCTGAGATTAATAAATGTCTTATCAAAAATTTAGCTTATCATTCTTATCAAATTTATGAAGTTACTTTCAAAGAGTAAATTAATTTGGGATGCACTGTGTTCTGCCGGGAATTCCAGCTTCCTCCCACAGTCCAATAACACACAGTAAGCTAATTGGAGACTGTAAATTTCCCATTGCATGCTCGGATAGGTTCGAGCCTCCATGCAACCCTGACTGGGAATAAACGGATGGAGGAATGGATGGAATCACAGGGAGGGGGAAGAACACGCAAAAGAACTAGTTTCGAATGACCTGTTTCAATAGCACAGGCACTGCCAATGCAGTGCAATTTGGACATTTTATACGTGTGAGTGTAAATGACTGCCATAGATATGTTAGATTTAAAATACTGATGTTCCTATACGGTCATGTTCTAGGCAGCTGCAGTTGATGGCCTCTTTACTGAATTGTGTTATTCCTTGTTTAACACACCTGCATGTTGTCATCGTTACAAAAGCGGTCTACGGAAATTCTGCTTAGCATTGGTACCTAGCATGACGCGTAAGGCATTACACAAGGTGCTTTATTCTTGATACTTTAGCTCCCTGCCTTGAGTGTGTGTTAGGTAACATCTCCGGGCGGTGCACAGCGAGGGACGCCTTCCTGCAACGCTTCCGCGTCGGTGCGGAGACAGAAGAGCGGTCTCAGGTGCTGCCGATCGTGGGATCTGCTGTAGTTTAAAATCATTAAAGTTAATCAAACCTGGAAGCCAGATGTAAAGAAACGGCGTGTGCGCGAGCTGTTTTGTCTGTTTCAATTATCACACCCACACGTGTCCTTCATCGCCGCGGCGATGCATCCCGGTCTCGGACGGGAGAGACGGTTACCTCTCCCGCTGCAGTGGAATCGCTGCCTCCTTTTCTTCCATGTTTTATTCATAGTGCTATTATTGAAACGGGTCTAGGTTAGCGAGAAGTAGCAAATATTCATTAGAGGTTCCCACTCTGCTTAATGAAAGTGGGCACTTGCAAAAAGACTGTGAGGTCTACCTGTGTCCTGGACTGACTGCTCCGTGTTAACCTCCTAAGACCTGGCTGTTCACTCCTGTCCCCTGTAGGGTCTCTGATACTAATCTCAAGAGCCCTGCACTTCTACTATGCTCAAACATACTGTATCCTACAAGGGGCATTAATGAAAAAATATTTTGTAAAATCTTTTCATTGCAACATGTTTCTGTTATCTAAGACACTTGTGTTATGTCAAACTTAAATAGTTTACTGCTGATTTTCAGGATAATAACTCCCTAGCGGAAAAAGAGTCATCGTTCAGTCATAACAAACATGTGAAAAAGCACACATTACACATTAACACAGTTCTTTTCAACTTGACCTCTTCAGAAGTTTAGTATGCCGTGATCATTCTTTCCGAGTGATTGCTACTGTATGGTTTTTACGTCTTTATCTGCCTCTTTGGCGATCACATTTTTTTTTTTTTTCAGTTTAGTTTTACTGTTTGTGTTTACTTGTATGGCTGTGCCATGTACACTTATCTAGGTTTTCACTGTCATTAAGCGTGCATTAGACTCCTGATTCTGATGAATATAATGATGATAATGATGCCTATTCTGCTAATGATGGCAGTGTTGCTATTGCTGCTGATGGCCATGACCATAATGACGATAATGATGATGATGATTGTTGTTTTTATTGTTTTCTTTTTTCACTCCTTTTCCTGTGATAATTCTTTTCGGTGTTTGTAAGGTGCTGGCCCGTTCACCATGCTTAAAGGGGCTAATGTTGTTTCTAATTTCTTATTTTCTGCTTCTGTGCTCCTCAGCTCTCTCCAAACTGAAAATGATGATGATGAAGTGTCGAATAAAACGTGGGTGTTGACTCCCAAAGTGTATGAGAGCGATGTCACTCACATCTTAAACAGCTTATTGCACGGCTATGATAACAAGCTGCGACCGGACATAGGAGGTAGGCATAACTCCCTGTTTGTCCTTTGTGTTTAACTGAGCTTGCTGTTGTTAAAAACATTTATTTTACATAGCAGTGCTAGCATAGCAGTGCTATAGCATTTCCACAATCACTGCCTTCCATACAAAATTGAGTATCCTCATAGCACAACGTGATGCCATAGCATAGAGCAGAGCTGCTCAACGCTGTTCCTGTAGGTCTACCATCCTGTGGGGTTTCACTCCAACCCTAACAAAGCATACCTCATTCAACAGCTAGAGCAGGGCTGCCCAACCCTATTCCTGGAGATATACCATCCTATGGGGTTTCACTCCAACCCTAACAAAGCACACCTCATTCAACAGCTAGAGCAGGGCTTCCCAACTCTGTTCCTGTAGATCTGCTGTCCTATAGATTCTCACTCCAACACTAACAAAGCACACCTCATTCAACAGCTACAGATCTCATCAAGCTTTTAATGAATAGATTTGGTGTGCCAAATTAGGGCTGAAATGAAAACCTACAAGATGGTAGATTTCCAGGAACAGGGTTAGACAGCCCTGGCATGGAGAGTTGGAGTTTGAGATACCATAAGGTATTAGTTATCAATTTAGGTGCTGTTTTGGTGTGATTTCAAAAGGTATTTCAGAGATGGCTTTTCTCCCAATGTGCATAATAAATACAGAGATGAATTGTCCACAGCCTGTATCCTGTAAAATATAACAGAATAATCAGATACGCTCCATAAAATAAACCAACTGGAACCTGAAAGAAATTCAGCTAATAGGAAGGAGCATTGCTTGTCGTAATTTTAAAAAATCAAATCATTGATCAATGAATGAATCAAAAATGTAGTAATAGATTTGTGAATTGTCCACCTCAGTAGGCCTTGCTGTGCATGGAGGACAGTTGTGTCACAATTGCTCATATTTATTCCAGTTTCAGGAGTCCAGCGCACAGGTCATTCAAGTTTAATACTGCTGCACTCTATGTCTAGGAACTGAAGCAATATTAGGAAGGCACAGATGTCCACAGACTGCTTTTCTTTTTTTCCTTCGCAAAACCATATGAAAGCAAGAAAAATGTAGTGCAGTTTTCTTGGGGAAATAGATGGATTAGTACCTGATTAAATCTCATATCAATGAATAACTCTGACAGAATGAAGCACCTTGAATTAATCGTGCTTGACTTTTCATATTTGGCTAAAGTATAAATAAGTCTGTTTTTTTTTTTCACTGTGTGTGACTAAACTGAGCTGACAATTCTGTCATTTGTGCCATAGCAATATTTTGTGGCATTATGAAGGAAAGTGATCTATGCACTAAACCCACTGTAGGCTATTTTTACTGTCCCAGCCGTGAGCAGCTGAGGCTCTTTCCCCTTTGTATTTTACTGATGTCAATCGTCCAATGAGAATTGAGGAAATAAATCTGGGCTTAGCCTTAAAAGCGTGACAGGCAAGGATGATAAGTCAAGCGCTGGGACTATACATCACTGCATGTCTTGTACTTAGGATGTTCTTTGAATGGGAATGGTGTTCCTCCTGTTTGATGTGGAGAAAATTCCTAATTTATTCACAGATTTTTTTATTTTTTTATATAACAGCCCAGAATATGAATTATGATAATGAGTGAGGAGTCCAGTCCATCTCATGCAGCATTTTTACCCCTTTGAAGATTATTTTCTGGGGTGGTTTTATTTTTAGCTTGGTGTTCTAGAAATCTATTGCTTTCAATGACCAGTAGTGTTTGTGAAGCTAACAGTATAATATTCACTTAAGAACCTTGAAACCACACACTTTTTGATGTCACACCTTAAAGGGTGGGGCAAAATGAAAGTATTGCATCCGCAATCAACATTTAATGTAGAGACTGTTGGACTGCGCACCCCCTCAACTGTTATTTCACCTTTCACCATGCGCATAAGCTCGCCCACACCTGCCTGTGCGGCGTGCATTGTACAGAATCTGTGGCTTGACATTGAGCAGACGTGACTGAAGAAACATGACAGAGTGCCGGTCCCTGTATGACACCCAGCTCCCCCGTTCCTTCACCATATTTAATCTGACACGACCTCCTCTCCCCCCACCCCCAAGCCATCACACACACACACGCATACACACACATCTCCCATCCACCAACACAGCTTTGACTACATATCCCAGAAGCACACTGGGTCGCCTCGCCTACTGTGAGGAAGTGCATGTCCCACTATGTGTGGCTATTCTAAGTAAACTCATTGTGTCCTTGCTGCCTGGTTCTATAAATGGTTACAGTAGCTTCTCGAGGGAATAGCACACAAGTTACACTGTACTTTATACAAAATGCCATATACTTAATTGTACATAATACACATTTCACCTCTCAAACTGTTGAATAAACTATTGTATTTGTGTACAGTATTCTGAATTGCGGGAGATAAAGGGTATCCCTGTCATCGATTGACTGTGGCCGTCATCTGTGAGGTTTTTTTAACCTTATAGTGCATTAGATATTCATACAGCTGCAACCTGCATCCATTACTAACTACACTGCCTTCACAACACATTGACTGTTAATACTGAGAAGGCAGTGTATGTTAATGTTTGAGAAGGACCCAATCTGTTTCTGTGAAGACAAAAATACACAGCACTTATTGATGAACATCATGGTTTAAACCTTGCCAGAGTGTATGACCTTATGGCCTTTAATAACCATAATGCTGATATATACCCAGTGGCTCAACCAGACCTGGGTGCAATACAATTTTCACCACTTTACTGAATCTCAAAAAAACTGTGAATCCCACCTACTGGTCCTCTTGTTTGGCTCAGTAGCACCAGGCAAGAAGAACCGAGCACAGGGAAGCATTTGAATACAAAATAATGTCCTATTTAAGATCTGGGCTCAACCGTCTATTTTATATCTGTGGTACAGTGCCTTTGTTTTCGACCACGACTTCAGATATCTGTCTTCATTAATTTGCTGTGATCTAACGTGTTGTTTTTCTCCTCTTGCATTTCAGTCAAACCAACAGTGATCCACACTGACATGTTTGTTAACAGCATTGGTCCAGTAAATGCCATTAATATGGTAAGTAGATGCCAGCTGACTATGACATTATTGATACCTGAATCTGGTGAGGTTGGAGGTGCAGTATGACTCATTTCCCTGTCACCAGAGGTTTTCATTTTTCAACGGAAAGTGGTGTTTTAATGATGATTATTTGCCTTGCTCATTAAGTCAATGCATGTTTTTCCCTCAAAAAGCTTTTGTAAGTTGAGTACAGTCATCCATAATTAATAAAGAGTTAATAACTCTTATTAACTCTTTAATTTAAAATAGGGTTTTTTTTCCTATTTACTTTAAAATACTGCATGTGGAATTTCAGAAGGCCTTTATTTTTATCACTCTGTGATTCTCTCACTCTTTGCTGGATAAAAAGCGGACCTCGTAGGTTGCGGGTCCCGTTCAAACTAATGGGTGCGGTGCCTCGTCCTTCATTTTGCATAATGGCCTGACATGGGAGTGGGCGGCACGATGGTGCTGTGAATATCACTGTCGCTTCTCAGCCGGAAGGTTCTGAGTTCAAATCCCACCCGGGTACTTTCTGCGTGGAGCTTGCTAGTTCTCCCTGTGTCCACGTGGGTTTACTTTGGATACTCCAGCTCCCCCTGTCATTGGACTGTGCGAGGAATTAGCAGTAACAGTAGGAATTAGCTATTAGCAGTAGACAAAGTGGAGTCATTAAAATACTGCCTGTAGGCATTAATGTGTGAGCAAATGGCAGCAATGTGGGCCCAGTAATGGATTGGTGACCTGCCCAGGGTGTGTTCCTGCCTCTCGCCCACTGCATGCTGGGATGGGCTCCAGCTCCCCCTCCCCCCCCACCCGTGACCCTGAACATGAATAAGCGATTTATAAAATGGACTAAAATGAGTCCAGTGTTTCTGTTCTATTTCCATTCCTTTCAGAGAATGTCAACTGAATGTTACTTTTGAGGCAAGAAGTTCATCGCTCAGTGACACTGCAGTGAACCCTTCTATCCTTTTCCCAAGGACATCCCAACATTTCCCCTTTTGTTTTGGCTATTTATTAAACTAAAGACGAGTTTCAGCAAGTGTGGAAAGATGGCTGAGTAATCTGCTTCAAGGGGATTGATCTATTTGCGGACAGAAGACACGAGCTAAGCCCGGCTGTCAAAATAGGGACACAATGAAAATATGGAGATTAGTCCAGTTCATTGTAATAAGCAAAGCCTGACATTTTGGCATGAAGGGAAGGCTTCTACTCTGTTTGCGCAGCGAAATTTGATGAGTCACAAATTGGAACATTTTGTTTGTAAGGGCCTGAGTGATAAGGCTGAGGAAATAGCAGAAATGCTTAGGATTTCCCCAGTGGCGATGTGAATCAAGGTGAGCAGGTGGTGTGGCTGTATTTTTGTCCTCTTCTTGATTTATTTAGTGTGTATGGAAGAGTGGTGTAGATGGATTGGGTTTACTGTTGGGCTAAGCTCTGTGGAAATGTAAACCACTAAAGCCCTGCCTGTCTGCCCTCGTATACACAAATCACCCGGCTGCTTCCCTTTGAACTCCCCTGCCAGACCTCGGCCCTTTCAGAAACGGGCCAGCTGATTGAGGCTTATATTCATAAAAGGGATTAACAAAGTGAGCCACAGGAGATTCTTCAGCTTGAGTTCTGCTCGTAGAACAAGGGGGCATAGATGGAAATTAGCAAAGGATATGTACGGCACGACGTTAGGAAGTATTTTGTTCACCCGTAGTGGTCACTGTGTGGAATAGCTTGCCAGGTCATGCAGTGGAGGCATAAACTCAAGAACAGGCTTGATACACTGCTAGATGCCATCTCGCTTTTAGATATGGCCTGTTCTCAATGCTATGATATGGGAGAAAGTGGAAAAAAAACAAATGAGAGGTTCCGACCTGTCCTCTTTCCCCCCTGTAGACGATGTAAGGGATGGACTTCCCGCCGTTTGAACAGGAGAAGCGCTGTGTCATTTTCATTCAGAAGTGTGGACACAGCCTCCCAGAGAGGTTACAGAGATTATGCTTTCTCTAAAGCGAAAGGCACACACACGCCTGGATTGCCGCTAAACCTTTAATTTTGAGGTTGAGTGCCTCAAGACTGTTCAGTTCAGCAGCGATATTTAACCCCAGCAGATTCCCGTGGAGTACTAGTGGGCCAAGCGGCCATTATTTAGCACCGTACAGCAATTACAACCCCACGTACGGCAGCCTCCCTGCAGATATTGTCTGCCAACCCTGCTGAAAAAAAACAGTTCAAGCTCAGTTTTGAAACAGCTGGTAGCTGGTTCATCAGCTTGGGTCAGCTCCCAGCTTGATATGGTTTGACCAGCTCAGTAGCTTGGTCCCAGGTAATTTTGAGCCGGTGGTAGCTGGATTTTACACCAGTGAATAGATGTAAATAATGTTTACCATCCCTTTCCTCTGCTTTTCTCCCAACAGGAGTACACCATTGACATATTCTTCGCACAGACATGGTACGACAGGAGGCTGAAGTTCAACAGCACGATGAAGGTCCTACGCCTCAACAGCAACATGGTGGGCAAGATCTGGATCCCTGACACCTTCTTCCGCAACTCCAAGAAGGCAGACGCCCACTGGATCACCACACCCAATCGCATGCTGAGGATCTGGAATGACGGGCGGATACTCTACACACTCCGGTATTATCCAGGATATAAATAGCTTTTCTGCTGGGAATGCATTAAAAGCAGCAGAGCATGCTGGGGGATTTCCACGGCAAATAGAAAAGAGAAAATAGCGTGGGGGTGGGGAGTGGGGGATGTATGTGGTGTGTGGTACCCTCTCATGCAGTTCCAGCACAGCATGCCCTTGTCTTGGATCACATGAGAAACATTGGCATTTCGTTTTGGTTTTATGATTGGGTTTTGTCTGCTGTTGACCACCATAATCTGGTGCTGATGGTGAGAGTTAAGGCACAGTTAATGCAGAGGAGTTTTTAAAGTGTTTCTCTACACATTGAAGCATATTCCCTGCATGTGGTTAAGGAGAGGAACGTGCTTGAGATCTGAAGGCTGATTGATATTACGGGAGTATATGCCCACAGTTCATTAATTCTTTACTTTTTAACAACTTCAGCTCGACCGATAGTTTTTAATTGTACCGTGATAATGGTGTACAGGATATTACATGACACTGATGAAACTGCGTTGATAGGGAATTAGACTTTTTTTCCCATTGCTAATTAAAAGCACTGATGATAATTGTGCTATTAGCAAAGGTCACTCTTCTGCCAGGGTTGATTCCTCAGAAAATAACATGACTCAGTTTCTTCACTGGCAGTTATTTCCTTCTGGGGGCTGTCAGGGATGGGATTCTGCTGAGTGGCCTTGTTGGAGAGGAAGACGGTGCCGTAGGGAAAGATTATAGAGATGGACAGCAGTTATGTGCAATGGTTAACAAAATAAGTCTTTTTTTGGGGGGGGGGTTGAACAGGGTACCTGAAATGTTTCATTAAACAACCAGCTGTTCTCATTACTGCCACTCTGTGTGAATATAGCATTGAAATGTATTTGTGTTTTTATTTTTATTTTTTATTCCTAGGGATTGCAGGGATTGTTTTACTGCATGAATTTTAAGTCAGGCTTAAACAAATAAGAATTTCATGTTTTAAGTTAAGTCTGGACTTAAGCCGTAGTCTTTCCTGAGCATGTGGATGTGATGTAAAGGCTCTGGCACCAATGTGGCTGACCGTTGGCCTGTGTTTGCAGGTTGACCATCGATGCCGAGTGCCAGCTTAAACTGAACAACTTTCCAATGGATGAGCACTCCTGTCCCCTGGAGTTCTCAAGCTGTAAGTCTGGCCATACGCTTCCGTTTTGCGCTCACGCCCAGTTCCATCCCGCCAAAGCCAAGCACGCTCCATACGAGGGGGTGCAGGGAACCGGCCGTGTCCGATTCTGGATATTAAGCCAGGACTATTCAATTAACCCTATGGTTTAAGTGATCCCACATTCAGTTATTATTGAACACCTCATTAGTGGCAGGTTGACAAGACTGTTCTTCTATTCCTGTGAATTTTGCTGTGCTGTTATCTATTTGTGATCTGTGGTGGGGGTGTATGCTTAGTTAGCTAATTGAGACAGGGTGACTGGTGGAAGTGAATATCTGCAAACTAAGGTGCTAATGCCAATGGACATTTAACCCTTTGAACAGAAGGTTTTTTGGAATGTTGTTTTTTAAATATTCATTTGTCTAGAAATCAGTATTCTAGAATTCCAGAACTCTAGAACTGCATTCAGTTACCAGCTGTGATTATTAAATCATTTATATTTACATCTACACTACATTATAGTCATTTAGCAGATGCTCTTATCCTGAGCAACATACAATAAACTTGAAATCATAACCAGGGAAACAGAAAATCATAACCAGGTAACCAGAAGGGTTCAAATTACGGCGTGCGGTTTCTCCGTATCCCAGAACCACAGCATAATCGCGGCCGTGTCTGGTCGGAGCCAGATAGGAATCTAGAGCAAGAGAATCAATTCTGTCTTCTGAGAAAATGTGGGGAGGTGTTGTTATGGTAATCAGGCTGTTAGAGATTCGCAAACATGCCGTAGGAAAGATCTCTGACGAAAGAACGAGAACTGTGTCCCTAAAAATAGTATGGGAAAAAAAATGCATTAAAATTTTAATGAAGAAGCCCTCGGATGTCATCCTCCACCCCAAACGAGTTAAAGTCTGCGGGCTTTATTGGTGAATACTGTATGGTGGCAGGGGCTTGGCTCTTCGGTGCATGTTCCCGTCCTGCAGTAAGTAAATCCATGCATTTGTAAACAGGCCTGCCAGGAGGACTGCAGCAGCGGAATGCGCTCATTCTTCAATAAAGAAAAAAAATCTGATCAATAATTCATCGTGAAACTATTCCATCTGAAAGATGGAAAGTATGTTAATGCAGACAGGGGATAAAGAATAGAACCTGCTATCATCTGCCATAACATTTTGTCTTGAAGATCCATCAGCCCCCTGTTATAGCAAACCTCTGGGCTGTTCAATTAGGAGCCCATTACAGCGGCATTCTGGAGCTCATACAGTACAATAGTGCCCTAATTAGCCCTGCCGCATGGATCGCCCTGCTCAATTCTGGGCTAAAATCGAATGGAACTGGCTCGGGGTCGTTCATAATTAGGATGTAATCAGTATTTAGGATTGCACTTACAGCTCTCCGCCATTCTCCGGGCTGTTTCCCAAACACGCGGGTGCTCCTCCGTGTGACAGATTCCATTAGAATACCAGCTAAATTCTGCACAGCGTCCGGGCGGTGGAAATGGGTGGGGGGAATGAGTCATTCATATTAACCCTTCAAGGTGTAACATCACCGATAGTCTAAACTGAACATTCTGAACTGATGTAACAATCACTACTGGTAACTAAAAGCAACAGAGATCTAGAACACTGACTCTAGAATTGTGAAAAAATGTTTCAAAAACATACTCTTCACAGGGTTAATCTTGAACATTTTACCTCAGTCTAAGATCTTTCCCTTCCTCTCTCTGTCTATCTCATCCCTCCTCCCACTCTCTCTCCCTCATCCCTTCCAGATGGTTACCCCAAAGAGGAGATCATCTACCGGTGGAAGAGGAGCTCAGTGGAAGTGGGAGACATTCGCTCCTGGAGGCTCTACCAGTTCTCCTTCGTAGGGCTGAGGAACACCTCTGAGATCGTGAAGACCGTGTCTGGTACAGTCTGCTGCAGAAATGCCTTCCTCCTTGCACATCCGCATTTCTATTCTCTGCTAATTCAATAACACAAATGACCAGAGCTGTCGCTAGTGTGGTGAATGGTGGTGACAATTGTTGTGGACGCTCTCCACTGTATACTGATGTAAAAGCTCTGCGTTGGCCTATGCTCTCATAATTATGTTCCTTAGCATCACGGGGTGTGCCAAGAAAACAATGCAAATGTCTCTGGAATGTAATTTATGCACCATGATTCAAGAGGCCAGTCCATCAATCACGTTGTTAAATCAGTAAAAGTAAAAGGGGACTCCTTCGAACGTTTGTTTCCTTGATAAATCTGACACAAAGGAGGCATTATAGGTTTGCATTATCATAACTGTGACAAGCACCCACTCAACTTCCTCTGTGAAAATGCAAATTGAGAAAGACGCTTTGAAGATATGCAATTTATTTAAGATTGATGATTGCTTAAATGATTATTCATTGAGGAAAGGCATTTTTTTTTACCCTGCTACAGATCATTCTTTTTCAAGAGTAAGGGTTTTCCCTTTGTGTGAAACGCTAACTGTGATAGGAAGTCCATAGAGAAAGAAAGTGACTGTTCTTGTTTCACCAGGGTTAGGGACAGTGAAAATTGGCCAAAGATCCTTGAGTTAACGCTAATATCTCCCTACCATTAATGCCTCCATATGACCAACTGTGGTCAGTGAGAATTACACCTGCGAGTTAGCAATGGATGCTAGCTTACCTTTGCATCTGTAAGGAGCTGTGGACAAGGGGGTAACCAGGACCTAAAAAATACCTAGGTCAAGACACTCGTTGGGGGTGGGTTGAGGTGGTGTTTGGTGGGTAAATGTGGTACATATGGCTCTAGATTATTTTCTGATTTGAGAAAACACGAAAGGCAATTCATTCCGAATGATTGTTTTCACTAAATAATTAAAGTAAATATTGACTTTGAGACATTAAAAATACAAAAGACATGACCTCTGTGTCCTCGATGCAGCTATGGCCCTGCTGGTAGGTGTGACTGGTGTATCACTAACCTGAGGCACTTTCACAGTGGTTCCAGATCTCTGAGGAACAATGTGAGAGAAAATAAGAAAGATATTGGAGAGAAAGAAACCTCTATCGCCGCATCCTGAGGGCAGTTAGTGTCATCTTCCCTGAATTGGCATACTGTTATGAGGGGCACAGAACCGCCGCTTGTCTTGGGGATCGTAAAACAGTGCCTAAAATGGTGTCCGTGCCCATAGAAAAGTAGACAAGATGTTAAATTGTAAAGAAATCTCAGAGAGCCTTTAATGTAATATACTGTAAATTTATGTTAGGCAGCCCAATTAACCCCCGGGCACCTAGGATGTATGAATGCGTTCCCAAATAATTATGCTGTGCAATGTGCAAATGTGAGTCTTGATCCTGATTAAAACAGCCAGGAATACATTTATGCTTTGATTAAAAATACTAAAGTAATAATACATCCTAGTCTTATTTCTCAACATTGGCTTGGAACTGCCAAATGAGAGTTAATTGGTTGTGAGTGTAGGGTCATGGGATAGGTGGTCTATCTCTTTTGTGTATGCACGACTTAGGTTGGAGAACTTTTTGTTACCTAAAAGTTACATGTTGAATTCCTGGGTTTGCCCTTAAGCAACGTACTTAATATTGTTTCTCTGCTAACAATAAGCACAAAACGGCAATGAATGATATGAATGTATAGGGTCACCTTAAATTTCCAGAGGAATGAGATTGTTTGAGTCATGCCCTCACTGCTTGCTAAGCCTTTTGGAATTAATAAGTGATAATGGCCTTCATTATACACTCTGAAAAGGGCTTGTCTCCACAGAGGAACCATTTTTAGTTCTTTATGGCAATTTCTATCACATGTGGCGAGTGTGAAAGCTCCCAGATAAAGAACCATTTTGGCTGGCAAATAACCCTTTAAATAGATAGGGTTCTTCTACGGAATCGCAGGTTCCTTTTGGAAGAGTTTTTTCGGAGAGTGTATATGAGTGAGAAGAGAGCTTCAATCATAGCAGTCAGGGCGCTGCACAAATTCCTGATTGTTGTGAAAATGCCAGCTTTCCATCCTGGTTATTGGTGCTGTGCTCCTGCTGTTGCTGCTGGATTACTGTGCGATGCCCTGAACACAGTGTAGAGTTTGTCAGTGTGATGTTAGCGTAACTCTGATTGTAGGGGACACCGGTATGTCTTCACGCCCACCGTCAGGACGGAGCCCTCAATCATGGTCAGATCATCTCACTGAGATGTACTACAGGTTTTTGCAATGCTATGAAAGTGCAATGCTTTTAGTTATATGTCTGTTATGTAATAGGCCTGGTTGCCTTGGTTAAACAATAGCTTTCATCAAGAGTGGGGGGGGAAATCCACAACCGATAGCGGTTTTCACAGAGAAGCCAAAACACCAGGCCTGCCCAGCAAAAAGAAAAAAACTGTTTCAACTTATTGTGATTTATAATGGCACTCTGCCCCTTGTCGAAGAGTAAGAAAATGCAGCGCCATCTGCTCGGCTGTATGTTTCCAAGGAGACCGTGCGTGCTCCTGCTCGGTGCTCGACTGGCCGGCCTGCTGAACTCCCCCCGCCGTGTCGTCCGCCGTCAGTGACGAGTCTGCCGCCCTCCAGCCGGGAGCGGCACGCGAACGTCGCCGGCCCCGCGGGACGGCCCCTCAAAGGTCCCGCCGGGTGAAACCCTTTCCCAGAGGACGAGCGGGGGAAGAGAGAACGCCGGAAATCCGCGTCCTCGTCGCGAGACGTTTGAGGAGAAGCGACGCTTGTGTGTACGCGGCGTGGAGCATCATCAGGCCCGTCCAGCTGGCTGATGAAGGCAGATCGGGGACGTTGTGGAGGGAGAGAGCCTCGTATCCCTCGAAGTTGCAATCCGTCGAGCGGCGAGCCGTTCGCTGGCGTCTGAATTAATCACCGCCATCGTTGGCAGGAGCCTCTGTTTTTACTACCCCTCTGTTAAGCACATTAACGGAGTAAATGAGTCAAAATGCGCTTTTACCCGAGTAGAGACAACTTTTATCACCGGAGAAGCAATCAGTGTAGCCGTAGCCCGTGGTTCCCGCTAATTGCGGATTTTATTCTTATTTTGTTAATAGATCTTTCATATGTGAATTGAGCTATCTTATTTTGAGATTTTATTGGATGTGTGTAGTTAAGTTTATAGAGAGGCGTTCTTGGAGTGGCCGTCTTGATTTTGCAGTGTCTGTGTGCATTGGTCTGTGTGATTTAGCTTGAGCCAAGAGAGCCTCAGGACACACCGGCCTCCCATTCTGATTATGGAGGCCCACAGCTTTCAGGTTAGATGTTGACAGCTGAAATCTGCCGGCACTGCAGAGGCTAGAAGGCAGCCAAACAGCACACTGGCCATATGAGAGTATTCAGCTATGTCAGCTAATTTAGCCTAATTCTGTAATTCTGAAATCCGCAGTGAATGAGGGATGTTCTAAGTGGACTTGACACATCTGACAAAAACATCAGTTTTGTCCAGAATATTTCTTGGTACATGTTCAACTTTATACTATTTCCTCCCTCCCCCCCTTTCTTTAATACCCCCCTTTGGCCTCGGTTGTGGTATTATCTCTCGGTTCGCCCAATAATTCTGCAAAAGTTGCCAAAAGATATTCTGCACACTCCATTAAATGGACGGGTGGACTCGGAGTCTATGTGCCGCGAAGTGTGTAACTCAATTTAAGCTGAAGCAATCCACTTAAGGGAGGAAGGGGCTACCTCCAGCAATATTGTGAGTTTCGCTGGACGGTTAGCAAATCTCCGAGGAGGCAAGCAGAGAAAACACAGCAAAGTCATCAGGCAGTGTCTCGAAGGTGCTAGGAAGAGGCCAGGATCAAATGTCAGAGCTGAGAGTCGGAAAGCAGACAAGCAACGACTGTAGTGTGGACGAAAAGTGACAGACTCGCCTTCCCTTCCAGGTGGCGGTTCGAAAATAGTGCATAAATTATTGAGCATTTTGAAAAATTGCAGACAAGGGAGTACCCAAGGGGATGTAGTGAATTATAAATATGAATGATCCGACCGCAACACTGAAAAATAAACCTAGCATTTTGGTTTGTGTCGGCACAGTACCTCTGTGAGATTTTCAGTGCTGCAGAGATTATAATGGAAATGCAGATTGTTGTTTTTTTCTGAAGTGAAGACCTCATTTCTATAATAAGAAGTGATCTTTGAACTCTTATCCATGCCAAGACATTCTATGAGCAAGAGCAGGAACTGAGGCTGTGACTCAGAGGCAGAATCCCTTCTGGGGACTTTAAATACCAATTTTCATTCCTGCTTTTTCAGTCCCAGTTTGACAGAGTAATAGGACTGTAATTAACACCTGGACCTGCGCTGCTCCTGGTAATCCAGAGGACAGCGATTGCCTGGGAAAATGACTGGTTGTTTTTCCTCTTCATTAAGCGCCACCTGCACTAAGAGTTCCTGTGGCTTCTTGAGGGAATGAGAGTTGCCTTCAGTCTCACTAGTTTACGTCACAAACTGTTTTATCTCTGAATATTCAGCCATTCTGCCAATTCTATTTAACCTGTTTGATGGGCGTGCATTCACGCAACTTAAAAAAAAAAACACTTAGCAACACTCAGCGCAATCTCCATCATCAGCTTTAGAGAGTGCAGACAAGTACAGACTCTCCACCAAAGCGCATGGTGTCAGGTGCCTCTTCTTGTCACACCGCGGTTTGCAAGCCGGGCTCATCAGAGGGAAGACAATTCACATGCAGACAGGCAAATCTGAGGGTAACAGCATGGGCATCGGCCAGATTTTATACCAGACTGCAGGACCCATCTGTGCACTAGAAAAGAGCCTTAACATATACCAGACTGCAGGACCCATCCGTGCATTCGTAGAGTACCTTAACATATACTCTTACTGCTCTTACATGGCTCAGGCGGTAAGAGCAGTCGTCTGGCAGTCGGAGGGTTGCCGGTTCGATCCCCTGCCCGGGCTGTGTCGACATGTCCCTGAGCAAGTCACCTAACCCCCAAATGCTCCTGGCGAGCTGGTCGGTGCCTTGCATGGCAGCCAATCGCCATCGGTGTGTGAGTGTGTGTATGAATGGGTGAATGAGAAGCATCAATTGTACAGCGCTTTGGATAAAGGCGCTATATAAATGCCAACCATTTATATACCAGACTGTAGGACAGATTAATGCATTAGTAGAGTACCTTAACATATACCAGCCTGTAGGACCATTCGTGCATTAGTAGAGTACCTTAACGTATACCAGACTGCAGGACCCATTAATGCATTAGTAGAGTACCTTAACATATACCAGCCTGTAGAACCATTTGTGCATTAGTAGAGTATCTTAACATATACCAGACTGCAGGACCCATCAGTGCTGAACAGAGCCTTAGCAGGATGAGCACCGAGCAGCTTTTTAAAATAGCAGGGCCCATCAGTGCTTCCTTTCCGCTTCAGTATATTTTTAACGCATAAGAGCATATAATAATGAGCATTTTATGTTGGGTGTAAGGGCCAACAGACACTCCCTTGTTAGCTGTCAGGTAATTATCCCCCCTTCATGTCCCCCAGTTATCAGATACCAATCATCTCGTTATCCACGGTGTTGAAATTTCGAGCTGCACGTCGGTCCTTGTGCAAACGAGCTGAGAGGCGAGAGCTGGAAATGGCACACTCTGAGAGACCGCAGGCTGGAGGATGCAAGAGCTTCAATTGCCATAATCAAATTGAGCGACGTGCAGTGTCTGCCCTGAACGCTCGGAAAACCGGCATCATATTTCACAGAGACAAGTGTCCGGTGCTCTTTACTCAGTTTTTGAAGCCTAATTGCCCTTATCTATTCGCCCCGGTTCTCCCACCCAATGGGAGATTGACTTTCTGAAAGCCAGACTCTCGCAATGAGCGGAGGTGAGGGAGGCTGACACATGGTTTTGCCAGACAGAACAGAAAAGTAAACAATGAAACAAAGACAAAATGGCAGCCAATATATATATATATGTTTTTCAACTTGAGGTCTCTCACTTGTCCATTGATGTGTCAACTAATCTATTTGATATCTCAATGAGCGAATGAGAGGTCTCAAGTTAAAAAATAAATAAAATGGCAGCCATTTCTTGAAAGAAAATAGATCATACTACTCCCTATTTTGGGAATGGATTTACTCATGGTACTTACCAAAATGAAATTGTTTTATTTGTATATTTAGCAGTTTTCTCATGTTCTCCTTTATATTAAAACACTGACATCAGGACAGAACAGATTCATAGAAAGAATGTCTTGTGACCACGTGAGAGAACCTGGCCTTCGCTCATATTGAAACACCTACACTGAATGCATCTATACGATTTATTTCCAATCAAATGTAAAAAAGAAAGCTGTCTTGTTGTAGAAAGGGGGTTATTAAACAGACAGGAGATAGCACTATTTTGTTTTCTTCATTTTGCAAATGTTTTGCCGTGTCTAAAAAGTAATAATAATCTGGTCTCCGGTGGTATGTCTGTTAACACCGGCACAACTAAAAACCTGAGATCTGGGAGGTATTTCACGAAGCAGGATTACTGAGTTAGCCGGATAACTGCGCTGATTAAAACCCCAAACAGCTCTTTTTAGGTCATTCTGGATTTGGGAGGTTTCCGAGGTTTATCCAGCTAACTCAGTGATCCTGCCTACAGGGCTGGATTCAAGCCCCGTGTCTTTGTGAAGACCTCGGCACAGAACCGCTGCAAAACTAGGCCTGTTGCTCCACTCTAATTAGAGCTGCTCTTTTGAAATGCAGATTACCTTATTTTTCCCCAGCACAGCGGGCGAGTCGAATCGTTCATCAGCGTTCTGATTGTTCCCCGAAGATACGCTTCCCCCAAAACCAGCCAGAATGGACGGTAGAAAATAAATAAATAAATTCATAAATACGTTTTTTTGAAGATATGGTATTGGGCCAGGTATTGATGCAGCTCTGCCTGGTTATGTTAGCGACGTGAGTGACCTAATTCATGACGTGACTGACAGACGCTCTCAGTTTCACAATGGCTAGCCTGATGAATAGAGAATGTGACCATTGCTGTGCTTTTCAGTGCGATTTGAATTTCGCCGACATACAAAGACCAATCTGATGTTTTGTGAACATGTTGAATGCAGGATCCTTTTTCTAAGTTTGCCAATCTGGGGCAGTCTAGACATCCGTGGTTCCGAAACAGGTGCAGTTACTAGTTGCTTCTTCTCACATTGGAGACAGTCTGGAGCTAAGCTTGCGTAGAGTTGAGTCGGATGAAGACCTTTCATATGCAGCTTTAGTGTGCAGTCCATGGGCAGCCCATCAACCATCAGAGGATCCTAGACGGCGAAGAAACCCGGAGCTAATCTTCCCCTTGAGCCCTTGCATACCCTGGGCAAAGAAATCGGCAATTCTGCAAAAGAGTGTGTACTTTTTTTCTAGATTTGCTGGGTTGGGCTGAAATCTTTGGACCCGTTACAAGCTCTATTCTACATCCAACTATGAAGCTACCAGCCCCAGTCAGCACAAACACGGTGTGGGTTCGATCCGAGACCGTGGGTCTCATCCAAACGCCACGACTTGAGTCCCCCAGCAGCAGTTCTACAGTTTTACCCAGTTTATGACTACATCCGACAGGCTTCCAGGAGCTCCGTGGCCTATTGGTGCCCCCCATTAAACGCGTGAAGATAAGAGCCTGCTGCAGCCTGTGCTTGGTTCTGTCTCTGAGAGTGACAGCTGTCACCGGCATCGTCCCGGGGCCCAATCATTACGGGGCCGGCCGAGTGCGCCCAGCCGTGACAGATAATTATCGGCCGCTCTGGAAACCGACACCTCGTCATTTCGGTGGGTCTCCTTGGCGACGCGAGACTCGCCGGAGCTTCAGCCGTTCTCCAAAGACGCCGTTGACCACATCCGGAGCGCCGGGACGCGGCCCCGCTGATCCCTGGGTAATGGAGGATCTATCGCTCCATATTACTGCCATATTACCGTGGCGTGGGCAGCTTTTCCTGTGGTCAGCACTGAAGGATTACCATGGTCTGTGTGCTGGGCCTGCTCAGGTATTTGCCTGCTGCATCTGGAAGTGATGTTTCAGCATTTCACTTCTCGGTATGACCATTTTATTCCATATTTATGGAGCACAATCATATTACCCCAGAGCAGTGCAGGCAATAGCTTCTGTTATCCGTTTAATTCCCAGTAATATAGCCGGTCTGTTAAACGCAGTGCCGGTCCCACAAGGTTTAGAAACTGCCGCTGAATGAATTATGTTGTCCCATAAGTTATTATGCTGTTCCATAATGTTTTTGTCAAAATGGAAGATTAAAATGTTAGGGTACATAAAGAAAGCTTGATATAATAATTTAAACATAAAATACGGCGAGAGATATTGTGTCCTCTCTTGAATCAGCCATTGTTACACACTGTAAAGATGTTTTATGGGAAGAGTGGTAAAAGCAAAACTGATTGATAGTTTCTGTACGCCATTATAAGGCCATTTGTCATAACTGGTGTGCTTGGCATTGCAGGACACTGTGAGCAGGGGTGATGATTCTGTCGATCATTGTGATCTAGATCCACTGAAGATCCCCGATCCTCCTCGCAAAATGTGTTCAAAGACATCCACCGTGTGCCCGTGTTTAATTTCGTCACCGTTTAGTCTGATTACGAGCCACACGTGCCTGGGCTTGAGTAATTATCCGCTGCGTTTACCCAGCGCTTGACGACCGCTCGTCTATTCCCTATTCCCTGAGAGCGGTGCCCACGGGCGTCTCAAATCTCCCTCCGCCAGGAGATCTCATCTGTCAGTAATGAGTACAATGGCAGGAACAAATGGCGTAGGTGTAAAAAGGCCCGTCATCCTTTTCCTCTCCGTGGTGTTGGAATGCGCCTTTCAGAACACATACTGCCAGTTGGGGGGTGGGGGGGGGTTTGTTTAGGGTCTTATTGTAAACAAATAAATAAATAAATACAAAATGCAAGAATGGGAGATGTGTGACTCATTTCCAATAGGCTCCGTAGCAGGAAGTTGGGAGCCTAATTAGCGGTTGCCAGCGGAACCCAAGCTCTTTCTGCCCAGGAACTGGATGTCGGTGTAATAGCTGGTTGGACTTGGGCTGGTACCCGTCGGTGCGGTGCTACAGAGAGGTGCGTAGCGGATGATTAGGGGCTGTGGCGGGGTCCGGCGCTGGCTAATGGAGGAGGCTAATGCGATGTGGCCTGAGTCACTGCTGACCACGCTGAATTAGTGTGTTAACCTGCAGTTTCTCCAGCTGTTCTCCGTTCTCGGGCTCTCCCAGCAGCAGGGCCTGCGCTAATGCAGTGTTAATAAAAACAAATGCCACCCCGAGGACCCCGGTGGAGAGGCGTCCACGCTCATGCCGTTATAAAAGGAGTCGGTCAGCAGTAAAAGGCATGCCCGTCTCTGCGTGGCACTGGTTCTGGGACTGCCAGTGAAAGGGTTGATTAGGACGGTACGGCTCATGGGGACTGTAACACGTACAGTTTTTTTGGGGGGTGGGGTGTGTGGTATGATACCATGATTAAAAAAAGCGATGTGTTCCACGTTTAACAAAATCATGAAAGAAAGGCAAAGTATTTTTTGCTTTTGTATTTTTGTATTTTGTAAATACCGTTTACTCCGATTATTCTGGTTTCCTCCCATAGTCCAAATACATGGTTCTGTTCATTTGTGAGTCTGAGTTTCCCCTTGGTGTAAGAGTGTGTGAGTGAATGGTGTGTGTGTGTCCTGCAATAGATTGGCGGTCTGTCCGTGGGGTTTATTCCTCCCTCTCAACCAATGCATGCTGGGATAGGCTGCAACACCCCCCCCCACCCCCAAACCTGATCGGTAACAAGCAGGTTAGATAATGGATGGATGGATCGCAGCTACCGATCAATATGGCAGTGCACAGCTGCTACCATCAGAGATCTCACTAGCAGAGTCTGGCCAAGCATGAAGCTTCACATTTATAAATATGGTTGTGTTCAAATTTGAACAAAATCGTAAAAGAAAGCCACAATATTTTTTACTTTTATGTCACGACTACCAATCAACAACATGGTACACAGCTGTTACCAGGAGATTTAACAGCTGAATTTGGTCTGGTCAAGGATGAGTCTTCACATTTATAAATAAATAAATGTACCATTTAAAAAAGGGATGTGTTCAACATCCAACAACAACAAAATCATGAGACAAAGCCACAGTATGCTGCAACTACCAATCAGCATCATGGTGCACAGCTGTTGCCGGGAGAGAGCTGAGTTTGGTCAGGCCAAGCAGAAAGCTTCACGTTTATAAATAAACATAAAGAGGCACAGTCACATGCCCTGAAGCCGGCGAGAACATAACAGCATAATAACAGTTTCAGACACAGAGAGCGGGGATGGCCTATAATTATTCATTAACATAAATACAGGCGTACCTGGACAGGAGAACCCCCCCAGGGCAGCGTCCTCCACCCGCCGGTCTGTACCTGACGTTCAGTGACGTGGTGGAAGCACGACCTACCCGGCCTTATTTGGTCAAATCCCACCAAGGGCAGACCTGGGTCAAATACATTTTCAAATACGTTTCTGGACCCGATTTATCTGCCTGGTGCGATTGAGCCGACCAAGACGACCAGCAGGTGGGGTTTGTGCTTTTTGTCAGTATTTTGTAGGTTCCACTACACAAGACAAGCTCAGTAAAGTGCAGAAATGTATTTGAATCCAAAACATTTGTTTGACCCAGGTGTGATGGAGGGTGACCCCTACCCTGGGGCATATAGCATCTGCATTGGCTTTGGCCTGCTGGGAGAACAGTGTTTTTTGGGACAGAAAAGATGAGAAATGTTTGTTGTGGTAAATGGTTGCCATTTATATAGCGCTTTCATCCAAACTGCCGTACAATCGATGGTTCTCATTCACCCACACACTCACACACCAACAGCGATTGGCTGCCATGCAAGGCACCAACCAGCTCGTCAGGAGCATTTGGGGGTTAGGTGTCTAGGTGTCTAGAACTGGCAACCCTCTCATTGCCAGATGACTGCAGTGACCTCCTGAGCCAATGACGCCCCCATATACACTGGCTGCATTGGTACATGCATGTGCATTGCTCCCGTTCTCTGGTCTTAAATCACATGGAGGTGTAGAGAGTAGTGATGTCGCCTCACAGCAAGTAGGTACCCAGTTTGAATCCCAGCTGAGGGCCTTTCTGTGTGGAGTTGGCATGTTCTTTCTGTGTCCGAACGGATTTCCTCCGGGGACTTCAGTTAGATCAATTGGGAGAGCATGATATGCACATTTTTAAAATAGGCTTGGCTGATTTCTTTTTTTTTACGTGTAGGGTATAATGTTGGGAATTGCGCATTCTTAAAATAGGCTTGGCTGATTTCTTTTTTTTACGTGTAGGGTATAATGTTGGGTAATGATCAATTTATGTTTTAGTTTATCTCAGTTGTCATTATGGAAGCCCACGGCTACTGTGTATTGAACACTGACCTTTAACGGGTTCTTTTTTCCTGAACTCAAGGAAATAATCCATTCTCATCACTTTTTCATTCTTCCTCTTCCTCTCTCGTTCAGGAGACTACGTGGTGTTGACGGTCTTCTTCGACCTGAGCAGGAGAATGGGTTACTTCACCATTCAGACTTACATCCCCTGTACTCTCATCGTGGTCCTGTCCTGGGTGTCCTTCTGGATCAACAAGGATGCAGTCCCTGCCAGAACATCATTAGGTAAAAAAAATTTCCTCCCTTACAGTTTCATTTACTAAATTATGCCTTTGAAGAGTCTGCTTTTTAGTTTTTTGATAATTTTGTTCTCAAACTCCATTGCTTTCAATTAGCCCTACCAGCAGTTCAGTTTCAGAAAATTATAATCACATTTTGGTGTTCTAAAATAACCTTTAATGATTTTTGAAGGGGGATTATTACTACAAGAAGAACATTCATATCATTAGTGTGTTCTTTTTGTATTTCTTTGAAGGGATCTATTTTCATTATTAACCGCAAACCCAAGCCTGAAGAGATATACACACTGGTGCCTGTCAGTGAAGTTTATAAGCTCCGTGAGCTGTTTACCGGTCTTTCCCAGTAATTGGAGTGGTCTAATGGAGCGAGAATAAGAAGGCCTTGTGATTTTTAATGACGCCAGCCTAGATTTATCTTAATAAGGCATTAATATGCAGCTCAGCAGGTCCTTAGCACTGGCAGCATTGCAATGTAGGTGTAACCTTAGCTAACAGCATAACAATGACCACTATTCTACGGAAGATAGTAGCCCCTGTGGGTGCCTTCAGAAAGGGCACAAAAGGTAGGGGGGGGGACAATGGCCTGATAAACCATGAACCTGGCAGCTCTGGTTAGTGGTTCTACAACTGTAAAAGAGTCCTGACCCCCACCTTTTCATACGGAGATGGTGCAAGAAGGTTCTGCCTGAAAACAGAAGCTGTTCTCATTTCGCATTAATGCCATTTACTTTTTCCATGGGCAGTGTGACTGATTCTCTGACATAAATTATTGAGATAATGATTTTATCTCCATAAACGCTATCTGGTTCATTGCAAGAAGTGACTGGAACAAGCATTTTTTTCTTGTAATAAGACTGAGGATCTTATTTTTTCTCCCAAGCAAAAAATATTAGCTTGTTAATAAAGTGAAACTTTCTTATTACATTGGCAAATCTTGAAATGAGTCAAACCTTCTTTCCTCAATGGAAATATTTTCATCTTATTTAGCAAAAAAGTAAAATAAAAAACATTGTTATTACTTCCAGAAATTGTTTAGTGATCTTCCTGTTTTTAATTAAGTATATTTGACGTTACCATACAACATCAATATTAATTGACTACAGAATTCAATACTGAGTAAAATAGTTCATTTCCCCATGCAGATTGTGACAGTTTATTTGATGGGTTGCTGGGTGGATAAATTATTGAGATGTAATAATTTTATCCTGAACAGCACCGGAGAAAGATCACTCTCATCTGACGCACTAATCTTGGTATTACAACATCAATCTTGAGCCATCATGTCACTTTCGAATCTGACACATGTGTGCCGGAGAAGAAAATCGGTGTGTGCGTGTGTGTACTGTAAATCACGGCGTGATTGATGGGAGGGGCGGGGAACGGGAGACGTTATCGCCATGGCGACGTGTGAGCGATGGCGGGGGGCATCTGCGTTAGCTCTGGGATGTGTTTGTGGAGCTCTCTCCGTGTGCGCGGTGCGTGGGTGTGGTCAGTCTGTCCCTGGAGCTGGCACAGACAGGGCTCCAGATGGCTCCCAGTAAAACCTCTTGGGCCGACCTCCAATGCAGAGGAATGTAGATCAGGAGGACTTGGGCTCTCGTGGAGAACGCACACCTCGTGCTGTCAGGCTAGTTGCAAATGTGTTTTTAATCTGCGCCGTTCCTGTAATCCACTGTACGCCGCGATGTGTGGTTCGGTCAAGCATGTTTCGGAGTACGTAATCAGTGTATGTGTGTGTGTGTGTGTGTGTAAGAGAGAGAGAGATATTGTGTTTCTGTGAGAAAGAGTAAGTGTGTGTGTGTGTGTGTGTGTGTGTGTGTGTGTGAGTGTGTGTGTGTGTGTGAGAGAGTGTGTGTGAGTGTGTGAGTGTGTGAGTGTGTGAGTGTGTGAGTGTGTGAGTGTGTGTGTGTGTGTGTGTGAGAGTGTGTGTGTGTGTGAGAGAGAGAGAGAGAGATAGAGAGGCCGGTCACACTGTCGGCATCATTTGTTATTTTCAAAATGATTTCAAGTCCTAAAGAGCTTTTGATCTCATAATAAATGAATCACTGCCATTGGATACAAAATCTTTCTAAAATAAATGCATGTTACAATCATTCTCTGATGAGACGGACTTTGTTATCCAGCACGCAACGAACGACACATCAACCTTTAAGTTTCTTTTGATGTCGTTAATTAGCACATTATGTGCTACTTCAGCAAGTCAACAAACTGTTCTTTTTATTTGTGCGTTGCTGATGCAAGGACATATGTTTCATAAGGACGTGTTGTCTGCTGGTTGCTGATCTAGCTTCTTCAAAGTGTCTGAAAAGCCTGGGAAGCACGAAGCGTGAGTCTGTGCAACATGTGCTTCAGATAAACAAAGAACAAGGTTGTCAGGTTGTTAGCTGCTACTGACTCACCTCCAACACCGGCATCTTGTTTGAATGGCAAAGTACCCGGGTGTTCAACAGGCGGTCTGTGAAGGTACGGCAGGGGGTCCGTAAGTGCAGTTTCTCCCTGCTCTGCCATCACACGCTCCCCCCACCCCCAACAATCAGCTGTCCTCACTCCTGGTTCATAATGGCAACCGCTCCTCTGTGTCCACGACCCCCGCTCCCTCCTTCGCGCCTCCTCATGGGTTTTCATACATGCTACCCTTTTTAACTTCTGTTGGGGGCTCCCCTGGGTGCCTTTGTGTCTGTGTGAGGGTTCCTAGATCAGAAAAGGTTGAAATCCCTTCTGGTATAGTACAATTGATTGTCTCTCCAGGACAAAAGCTTTGACTGCTCCGCTTGTGAGTCACAGGGATCCAGGAGGTTTATGAATTCGTTTGCTGTTATTTATTCGTGTTTTATTTGGCTCGATAAGTCCACGTCAGTTTCCTGTGTGCAGGGGAAGCGGGTGGACAGTGACTGAGCCGTGTTTCCCGTGTTCGCCCTCAGGAATCACCACCGTCCTGACCATGACCACGCTCAGCACCATCGCCCGGAAGTCCCTCCCCAAGGTATCCTACGTGACCGCCATGGACCTCTTCGTGTCGGTCTGCTTCATCTTCGTCTTCGCCGCCCTGATCGAGTACGGGACGCTACACTACTTTGTCAGCAACAGAAAGCCCAGCAAAAACAAGGACAAGAAGAAGAGAAATCCCGTGAGTAGCCCCCAGGCCGCCACCGCCACTCTCCAATTAACACGCCACTTATTCTAGAGCTAGCCGCTCAAAATATTCTCAAGTAGTTTGAACAGACCACAATCGTGGAATGCAGCTTTGCTTAGTATGGCAATATTTTAGAGTTCCCCTGGTGTAATTCTCCTTGGGTTTTCAGAAAGGTCAAGCAGGTACTCATTCCCCCCTGCCCTCTCAGGTAGTGTGTTTACCTTCTGCGTCACTTAATCACAGCTCGTATCCAAGTGTGGAAATCAAACTAACAATTGACCTTTCTCTGGGCCCCTGATCACCATGGTTACGCTTTCTGCTTCTGTCACGATTTCTGTGACAAGAATTGATGTTCAAGGGCAATACAGTTAAGGTTCCCATTTCATACCATTTAAGCATTATTGCCCATCGTAAATGGGGTTCATTCTGAAGTATTCGTAACTTTCCAAAATGTTTAAAATCGATATTGAAAGACGCCAGTTTTACGAAGGCTAATCCCTTATTGGTTAGTATCACTACATGAATGAGTGTATCCATTGTTCTAGTATTTTATCTAGTGTATTTTCTTATTCTGTTTTAGCCATTGCAGACACAGCATTGCCAGTTAGTAAATTCAAGTTTGGCAAAAGATGAAAAACGTAATCAGTCTCAATCAGTCACTATAGGCTATACATTTTACATTACAAACCGGGTGATCGCTGCTCTCCTTCTTGCTTTTACTAAGGTGTCTACACTTGTATTATGTACATACATTGAGCACTTTATTAGGTTTTTATTAGGACTTATTTTTTAGTCTTCAGCTGCTGTAGCCTATCCACTTAGAGGTTTGACACGTTTGGTCTGAAAAACAGCTGAACCTCTTGACAATGCCAGCATGTTTATATGCATTTAGTTGCTGCCATAAATTGTGGCTGAATAAATATTTACATTAGCAAGCCCTGCGATGGACTGGCGACCTGTCCAGGGTGTATTCCTGCCTTTCGCCCAATGTATGCTGAGATAGGCTCCAGCCCCCCTGCGACCCTGTTCAGGATAAGTGGGTTAAGATAATGGATGGATGGATGGAAGCTGGTGTACAGGTCTGCCTAATAAAGTGCTCTCTGAGTGTATATAGTGTTAAATTCCCTTGGCTGAGCAACTGGAGATTGTAAAGGAGTGGGTAAAATTGTGGCTTTGACACAGGTTGTCTGACACGATTGTGCCATCAGACTGAAAGTAAACAGAGCATCTTTCAAAAATGTACGATATGCAGATTGTTAACTGGGTCCCAGATTTTCAAATTTGTTGCTGACGTAAATGTCTGGTGAGTGAAAAGGTAATACAATATAGGTTTGATTGCTGTTTGGTTTCTGGTAAGAGTTATTTAATTGTTCCAGATGTATTTTTTTTTTCATAAAAAGGGAAAATTGTCACACTGTATTCATTATTCATAATCAAGTGTTTCAAAACATCATTTTTTTAATTTGATAAAATGTGTCTTTAATCATGTGTTCTTCAAATGTTTGATATAGACTGTGATGACAATTATGTGAAGAAGGAAAACAACACCAGGTTTTTGAAGAAAATCACCCAACATTGAGTTCAGGGTAGAGCCGCATCCTCTGAGTTATCTGGCAGAGGTGGATAAATCACAAACCATTATTTTATCCTTGACTACCGACATGAAAACAGATTCGGCTGAGGTTACTTTTCAAATCTGTTGGGTGAACAGTTAGGTTTCTCTTGTTAGTTTGGTTCAATACTGCAAACCACCGACACAGTAGTTGATCATGTGTGGAGCTGTGGCTTCTTCCTCTCTTGCACACCAGTGCCATCAGTGTGTGGACTGCAGCTTAGATAATAATGATTGTTTCATTTTTGCATGAAGGCAAACAAAACCACATTCATTAAATACCTCACAATTTTCTGCGACATTGTCAGAAACTTAGAGAGCCTAAGAGGAACATTTCACCTGATACCAGTTTAGCAAGCTTGGTATAACCTGGAGATACAATTTACACTGCGGTTGTGTACAATACGATGTACGAAGGGTATGGGATTGCAGCTAATTCAGTAATGCATTTAGCTTGTTATCTTTAGACTGTTCCAGGATTGTGTAATATTAAACAGCTACAAAGCCTTGTAGCTTTGCCACATATGCTGGCCAACTTCTCATTAGTTTGGCAGTTTCCCAGACAGTCGCTGTGAACGGTTCAGACCAGCACAGATTTTTAATTAAAGACGACTTTGTTTTTAACACATTGCTCAAAAAATAAAAGATATACCGACGGACAGAGTAAGTTTAATCCTGTGTCCTTCGGGAATTAAGGAATAATTGCCTTCCATAGGGGACACCTGCAGGACACATTTTGTACATATACGCGGTGTACATATGCTAAAATTGCCTGGACAACCCAATTTAGCTGCTTGCTAGCCTAAATAACTCAAACATGGATTTATGATTGGTTCACCTCTGCTTGGTCATTTGAAAGCACCAAAAAAAATACAATTCCTCCAAGCAGACTGATGGCTGTGCACAAGGCTGTTTATTAATCTTTGACTTGTGAAACAAAATTCATCACATGAACTGATCTCCCTCAGAGATCTGTCTCTGAAGGTGATCCCTCCCGTAATGGTCTGTCTGACTAATATAGAGGAGTGAAATTTGCACCTTGGCAAGCAGATTAGGGCCTGAGTTACTAAAACAGAAAATGCAAAACCTCTTGGCAAAGGCCCTAAATGTTCACCAACCAGATTTTTCAAATGTGATGTACATATGAAATCCGAAAGGACAGTTGCAGAATGATGTCATTTTCTTTGTATAGTCTGCTGAAACGTGTTATGTGCTGTTTTAATGTTTTAATGTCTAATTTACTAATTAATATGACTATGGTACAGCCATATAAAACTGCTCCATTTCAAATAGCCTTAAACAAATTGTGTCCAAACCTGGTCTTGATTCTCTCGTTCCCAATGTTTCCCTCCTGTCGGTTACCCTCTCCTCCCTCTTTCAGTCGAATTACAGATTACTGATGTCTCTTAAACTTTTCTGTTTGTTTTTTTTTTACATCTGTTCTGTTTTCTGTCGTTCTCTTTTTTATCCCACATCTTCTTTGTTTCCCGTTGGGATTAAAGCTCCTTCGGCTGTTTTCTTCAAAGGTATTGCTTGTGTCTGAGTAGAAACATATGGGCTGCATGCGTCTGCTGCATTTCACCTCAACACCCTCCCTCGCTCACTCCACTGCTTTTACATGAGTTTTATTCTTTGATGTAAAGATGGTTTTCTTTATCGTTTACTGTAAAGTTTACTGTCACCTGCCGTTGACTCTACCGAGGGCGTCCGAGGGCAAAGTGTGTTTCCGGAATGTTCCACTGCAGGTTGTATGCGCATTAAGTTGGACTTCGCTCCCCGTTCTCTGCTTGGGGTAAATGGCTGAGGAGAGTAATTGCTTCATTATTTGCATTTCGGTCTCGCGACGCGTCCAAATTTGGCACTCATTGCTTTTTCACCCGTGCGGGAGCCAAGCTGCGTGTTTGGTTACGGGGCTGTAACGCTGACACGTCTAGGGGAGTCAGCCCAGCCTTAACGGACTGAAATAGACAACCTCTCCATGGCAGCCTGGACCGTTAGTAATCAACTTAACAGCTCAGCTGATCAGACTATGCCTGGGCTGCCATTAAAAGGTCAAGGGACCCAAGCTGAGGCGTGTGTGTGTGTGTGTGTTTGTCTGAGCGTGTGCATGTGCATGTGTATATGTGTGTTTGTGAGAGCGTGTGTGTGAGAGTGTGTGTGAGAGCGTGCATATGTGTGTGTGTCAGACTGTGTGTGTGTGTGCATGTGTGTGGATGAGAGTGTGCATGTGTGTGTGTGTGTGTGTGTGTGTGTGAGAGCGTGTGTGTGTATGTGTGTGTCAGACTGTGTGTGTGTGTGTGTGTGTGTGTGAGTGTGCGTGTGTGTGTGTTTGTGTGTGAGACTGTGTGTGTGCAGTTATGTGTTAGAGAGAGAGAGCAAGAGAGAATGAGGGAGTGCTATTATATTCATACGTATATAAGCCCTAATAAAAACTTCACAAACGGTATTACAGTACCCATTTCATCTTGTAAGTTTTACTACCTGCTACTATTACTGTTTATGCTAATAACAACAACAGCAACATTGTATCAGTAAAAAAAAAAGTTGTGTTTCTGCTGTGAAAGTAAATTCTCAGGATGCAGTTCGCTGTAAAAAGATAAATAAATAAAGGCAGTGTGCAGTGAGGGCAGGCTTGCCCCCTGCTGCCCCTCCCTCCTCTCCACGCATTGTCTGCTGTCCTCCGTTAAGGCTGAGAGCGTGCTGTGTTGTGTGCCGACCCCAGTACGTGCAGCAGGTCTGTGTGCGCTCCTGTGCTTCTGTTCTAGCCCTTAGATCCCCGCTGTCTGCCCCAATGCCACTTACCCCATCTGCCAACGCTGAAGCCACTAACCCCGCAATAAAACCCAATGCTGTTACTACACGTGTGACGAGACATTAAAGTCCAAGTCCCACCAAAAACAAGCAAGATACAGGAGTATTTAGTGCACGTATCACCTTGTGAATGATTATGCTAATGTGTTTCAGCTATAAATTCTCCCAGATTGTAGCCACATTTGCTGGTCATTCGTGGGAAATGGTAAAACGTTTCCTGGATGTGTTCCATGATGGGCATAAAAGAAAGAAGGAATTCTGGGACATACCAAAATCAGTAGTCTCCACAAGACAAATGAGATAGTGTAGGAGGTGTGTGTAATGTTCTCTGTGGTGTTACTTGAATGAATTAAAACTTTAAACGTTTATGGGACTTGGACTTTAAGCATCTCATGTACTAGTGCTGGGGAGATTTCAGATGAAGATAATGAAAACTGTGGCTCCTGGATATTAGTACAGCCTGGATATTAGTACAGCCACATGCAGTGATTGCTTGACAGTAATGACATGAAAAATTTGGAAAACTAAAAAAAAAAAAGCTAAAAAATTAATTATGATAATGCACAACCAATTCCCTATCAATAGTTGGGAATAGAAGACTGTCTTTGCTTGACATTAAAAACATTAAAACTCTTAGTCAAAAAATCATAGTTAATGTGAAGGGCTTAAATAGAAGGAGAGGATACCAAAATGTTTATAAATGTTTGGCTTTCGGTCTTAGTCTGATTTGAGATGGGTGGTTTGCCTCTCTGCAGTTGAACAGTCAGTGATAGAGTGTGTGAACACATTTCCTTTAAAGTTAGTCCCCCTGCTAAGAAGCTTCACATGCAGTAATTAGATGATTCATTTAGATGATTAGTGTACCACAATGGGAAGATTGTTTGACAGGAAGTTTGAGAAGAGACTATAGTGACCTAGTGCTCGGAGGGGGGAACTGCTGGTTCCAAAAAAGGAATCATTATGGATTTTAATTTAATATTTAATAGAAACATCTGTGATTTTTCTTCCATCTCTAAGTCTTACTATAGCCAATCCAGCTTGGGTTTCTACTGCTGAACAAGCACATTTCTCCCCTCTGGATCTGCAGAGTGTTAAATTAAACAATTTTCTATAGATTGTCAGATAATAAATTAGTGTTTTTCCTGCCCCCTCCACCCCAAGTATATTTTAAAATAATTTATCAGCTTACATTTATCTTAATGTCACTGCTCAGTGTCCTACATCAAGCTATGATAAACGTACCGCTGGATTCAATCGAAATGCATCTTAAGGAAAGGGCTACTCAGTAGTGATAACACGAATGCAGCTCTGTATTATAATGAAAAGTAATCTTTCCTTAAGATGACTGTCTGTTCCTGTCAGTTCAGCTTCGACTGCATCCAGAGGCCATTCCCCTGCATATGCTACGTCAGACCTGAACACAGGCTACCCAGCACTAGAATCACTGATGTGCTAAAGAAAGAAAGAATGAATGAAAAAAGTAACAACTGCTAACCCACAGAGGGTATACTTAGACTTATCATGGCGAAGGTATAATTTGCATAGAACTTATTTCTAGGCAACAGCGAGCTGTAAAACACTAAAATAAAAGCCGTGTGTGTGTGGTTTTCAGAGATAGGGTGTGAATCGCGTTTGGTTTTGTGGGTATCCGTGCTGGAGGGTGACGGCTGACGCTGTGTGTTGTTGTTGTCGTTGTCGTCGTCGTGGTCGTCGTTGTCCTTGTTTCCTCGGCGATAAAAGCAGACGCCCACGGTGGACATCCGCCCGCGGTCAGCCACGGCGATCCAGATGAACAATGCCACGCACATGCAGGAGCGGGACGAGGAGTACGGGTACGAGTGTCTGGACGGGAAGGACTGCACCAGCTTCTTCTGCTGCTTCGAGGACTGCCGGTCTGGGGCCTGGAGGCACGGGCGGCTACACATCCGCGTGGCCAAGATAGACTCGTACGCACGCATCTTCTTCCCCACGGCGTTCGGCCTCTTCAACCTGGTCTACTGGGTCTCCTATCTCTACCTGTAGACCCGCCGAGGCTTAGCCGGCCTCCGTCCGCTCCTTGCAAGACCGTATCTTGGTTTTTTTTCGTTTTCGTGTTATTATTTTTTGGCCTATTGAAATCAGAATTTTAAAAAAGCAAGCTTGCAGTTGTGTTGTTTTTATTTTTATTTTTTTTATTCGGTTTTTTTCCAATCCATTTCAAAACCGTTTGCTTGTTTTTGAATCGCTCTTTTGTCCAAGTGGACGAAGCAAATGCTGTAGCAAACCTGAAGGGCAGGGTGGGGAGTAGGGGAGGGGCACGAGGAGAGCCAGGCCTCTCTGAAAGGGCAAAAAAGGAGCACAAATCGGACAAAGACACATGTCCGACAGACAGCCCCGTTCTCCCAGTCAGACTACTTCTCTGCGGAGGGCATAAATACCATTTATAATATGGCGATAAAAAGCAATAAAACTGATATTATTATTATTATTATTATTATTATTATTATTATTATTATTATTATTATTATTGTTGTTGTTGTTGAAGGGCATGGTTGCATTGTAACAGTTTACAAAGCCAGTGCCTAAAAATAATATCAGTATTCATATCAAAAACCTCTTAAAGGAACCATATAGTATATTTCATATTTTGTAAATGATGTCAGATAAATCAAATTGAAAGGGGATTATAATGCACAAAGTATTAATAACGTATTTTCACCATTTTACAGCCCCAGCCCACACCCACCCTTTGGAAAATGTTTTAAGTTTATTATTTTATTTATTTTCTGGAAAAACATATCTGTTCATCTTCCCTTTTTCTCATATGGGTTGTTTAAATTTCCAGAACATTCTTACAGTACATGGAAAGAGAATATTTTGAATATAATAGTTCAGCAAAACTGGATTTAACAAAGCACTTTACCAGTGGGAAGAATTACATAGTATTATTTTGCAATCTGTACTAATATTTACACGACAGTTGGAAGTTGAGAGTGGGCAGTGGATTCTTGCTTTTTAATGTGTGGTCAGGGCTAGAAAAAAATATATGGTCTATGATCAACTGTACAGACACTGTAAATATTTTAATATACTGTAGTGGTTTATATCTATTGCATGCACCTTTCAGGCCAAAAATAAATATATGTATTGAGGTCTTCTACTGTCGTCTATGGAATAAAAAAAAAACTGCTATACATGCAATTCAACGTAATCGGACCTTAAAGATTAATGAGAGAATAAAACAAAATTCAAATACTGTCCATTAAGATGTTGGCCATTGTCATGATATGGTTCTGTTGAAACCATGCTGTTCACTAGCTTACAGCATTATGACAACTGACGTCGCAAATATGAGATTTTCTCTTCGATTCTTCTAAAGACACAACGATTACTTCCCAATCCTTATCAACGCTGGCTTGGCAACAGAAAAAGTAAGCTTGTTCAGTTCTGATGCAAGTAGAGAATGCATAAAATCGAGCATATGATTTACTAATATTTCTGAAACATCATAAAAATATCATTGGGCCTCATTCACAAAACATGCATATGATCAAATTTGATCTATTTAGAATGCTTTACTATTCATGTAAAATCATTTTAAATAGTTACAGACCTCATGTAAACGTGTTTATCCATAATTATAGTAGTATCATATATATTTATATTAAGTATGTTATTGATTTTAAGTACATTAGAATAACCTGGATCTGGATAACCTCAAATGCATTTATTTTTTCTAAAAGTGATTTATGATGATGAGGATATGATATAATGATAATGATAAAGACCCGCAAGCAGCCAACCATTTAGCAATGTCATATTTGCTGCATTTGCATACTTGCTAATCGTGTTTTGGGTGGGGGAAGGCACATCTTTAGGGGCAGTGCATATGTTTGCACACAATAGGTAGTAGGGCAGGTGATTCCTAATGCACATCAACATGAACAGGCGTGCACATTGAATTTACCAGCCATTGGCATCCGTGCTCTCATACCAATGGGATGAAACCCAAGATCTGCATTTCATGCATCCCTCATTGGTTTTTCGTAGGAACTTTTTTAAGAACAAAAGTTAGACAGATTTTAAAACGTTTTCTGAATGAGGCCCATTTCGTTTTTACTGCTTTTCCATATCCTTTTTAACAAAACTTTCTTATGCAATGTTTTTTTTTTCATTATCTGTTCTTCATCGGACCATGCCGACTTAAATATTCTCTAGGTACATCGTGTACCTTGGAAATGAAATATATAATGCGATCATAAACAGACAGACAGTTACATTGTCATCCCCGGAGACGCATGTAAGAAACGTCCAAATCGGCTCTCCCGCTCGTCCGGCCCGTGTGTCCTGTTTGCATAAGTAGTTAAACAGCCCAGCCTGAACACGGAGATGAGCTAGAGTGGGGGGTGACAGGACCGGTGCGTAAGCCTTACTCTCAATGAGGAAAACACTGTGGACATTATTACCTGACGTGGAAAGGAGGAAAGGGGGTTGATGAAACTTCAGGGATACTTTCATCCAGCTCTCTCGAGGGAAAAAAGGTTGTTTTATGTTTAGCTTTTTTTTTCTTTTTTTTTTTACCGTCGAAGCTTCAGATATCTGACATTTTGAGCTGTACGCAGTGGGGTTGTGTAGCCTGTAGTCCATGTTCAAACTAATGTCTTAATCTTATCGGTTTGACTGCACTCGTACACCTGTTGAAGCTTTTAACCTATCAAAGAAAATTGTCATGTTGTCTATTTCTTTATTTTTCAGTTTGCATTAGATGATTTTCATTTTGAAGAGTAATTTTTTTTGAATGTTCTCTCTTTTTATGTATTATTATTATGCTATGAGTTTCAAAAGGCCATTTATAAAGTAGGCTATTATATCATTTTGCGAACCTGTCTGGGGCAACAAGAAAAAACACATTAAAATGTCCGTAGTATAAGAAGTCATATAGCAACATTATTTTGAGTAAGGTTCTTTTGTTTTTTTTGTACTTAATTATTGTCTTGGCTGGTGCTACAGATCAGTTTGAATTGTATTGTATGGATTCATTTTGTGTATTTTACTCAGATGAGGATGGTACAAGTTGCTCTAATGTTACGGAGACTTATTTTTTCTGATCATCACCCAAGAATTGTGACTCCATATTTGTAGTTTACATCATCCCCACAAGAGGCTTCCAAGGATTCCTTGTGTGATGTCACTTCCTGTGGTATGAAAAAAGACTGCCAATTTCAAGAGATTATAACAAGCTTTGGCATCTGCCTGACACATCCTAGGGACGGAGCTAATGAACTACTGTATTTCCTGTAATCCTTGTAAAAAGCTGTTGACCGAGCCATTTTGAGACAGCGAGATATTTTTTTTCTGTTTTTGTTTGTTGGAAGTTTCTGGAAACAAACAGCACAAGTATTCTGCCCCGCTCCAACTGCCTGGCGTTTGCAGGTCGTTCTGTGTGTCCTGGTCGCATCAGCAAGTGTCAAAGCCGCTTACTCGAGTGTCCTGTCTGAAGATAAACAAAATACTGTTTTCATGTCCTCAAAGTTTTTGTGGTAGGAGAAATTGCTCAGCTTGATTTGCGATTACTGCTGTGTTTATTTATTTATTGTTTGTTTAATATGTAAGGGAATGTAAGTATATGGGAAGGAGGCTGAAGTGCCAAATTCAAAATTGGGATATGTTCATGTTTTATGCACTTCCAGGAAATGACAGTGAAGACTTTGAGCTTGCAATGGCTTCTGGGAAAAAACAAAACAGTGATATTAAAGAACACATTTCTTTTGTTTTCCAAAATAACAACAATTGGCTTTTTTGAACTCTATTAAAATAACCAATAACATGCTATGTTAGATTAGGAATAAATAACATACTTGTTAAGAACAAACTTGTGTTCCTATTTTGGAAGACAGAAGAGACCTTAGAATGGAACAAATGTAAATAATTTATATGGTTACATATTTTATTGGCAGACAGGTCAATTGCACTCATCACCGTGCTGTGCAAAGGGTTACCAATTCAGAAGATTAAATTCTAAATTTCATGGAAATGTTAGTTGTTTGCTATCATTGTATATTTCTTGAGTAGTGTACAAAAAGGACACTGATTAATTATTGTTCAGGTCTCCATAATATACTGTATGTACTAAAAATATCCTTTTCATAAGGGAATTGCACACAGCTGTTGAATTTTACAATAAAATTGTTGCATTTAAACAAAATGATTTTGTCCTGTTGATGACTATTTAACATGCAGATGTATTTCTTCCTGGAGGTTTTACTACTCGGGGCGACATGGCTCAGGCAGTAAGAGCAGTCGTATGGCAGTCAGAGGGTTGCCGGTTCGATCCCCCGCCCCGGGCTGTGTCAAAGTGTCCCTGAGCAAGACACTTAACCCCCAAATGCTCCTGACGAGCTGGTCGGTACCTTGCATGGCGGCCAAACGCCGTCGTTGTGTGAATGGGTGAATGAGAAATGAGAAGCATCAATTGTACAGTGCTTTGGATAAAGGCGCTAAATAAATGCCAACCATTTACTAGACCCAGTATTAATGAACTTGCTTTAAAGATTCTGTTGTGTTCCCCTTTCTCATCATAAAATACCTGAAGCCAGGAAATAGTGTATGAGATTGTTTTATTTCTGTAGTTCCAAACCCGGTGCTTGCTATGCATTTTGGTTAAGATGGCGTTTAAACCATAATTATGTGAAAACATATCATATATATCGCAGATTTTAACTCTTAATTTAGCTTTAAAACCTGAACCATTTCAGATCCTCCAATCTTTTTCATCTGACATAATTCATTAGCTCAATAGCCTGCTTTGGTTATGATGGTTATGACTGTCCAGAAGACTCAGTTGCCCATATGGGATAGTAATGATGTTTTGCTCATCACTCCAGATAAATGTCTTGATAATTGTTCAAGAATTTTTCTTTCAGTATGGCTCAACTACTGAACAGAAATGCCAAACATACTCATCACAGCTGTGTGATGAATAACTACTCATTTATTCATATTCAGCCAGATAAACTGTACAGCATTCGCCATTCTATCTATCTAATATTTGATGTGTTATATACTGGAAAAGCAGTTTTGAATATAATATTTTATTACAGCAATGTTTTTGCAGTGATCTCTTAACGTGACAGAATTTTAAATGCCATACATTTGCGTTTATGGAACTAGGAGCCCCAGGTTGCTCCTTGGTAATTTTTTCTCTTCCTGTCGGATGAGCCAATTGGAGCATGCCTTGTGACATGGACCATGAACACGCAGAGCCAAATTATGAACAACAGCTGAACACAGTCCTGGCTCCTACTGGCTGAGCATATGGGAGTGCGCTCCCTGTGTCACTAAAGTGCCAGGACAGGTAGCCTTCCAAAACACATTGCTTTAATTGCACTTCCATAAAGGTATGTTAGGGCGAACAGCCAAACATATTCTAAAGTGAATATACTGAGTACTGATTTTGTGAAAATATGCTTAAATTTTATATTGACATTATTCATATTTTGTGTTGCAGATGTCAGGGATGAAGCACTATTGAGTAAAGCTATACCCAGCAGGTTCAGAATTGTGTTGAACATGCCAGTTTATGAGCCGAGACAACCTGTACTCTGTTAGAGGTCAAATAATAACACCACAGTTGATTTTTCACATTTTGCAGGGCAGTGTTTGCTCACATGAAAATATGGAACAAACAGTCCAAACCTATTGGCAAGCACATGCAATTGCAGCACAGCAAAATATTTGGGGACATCAGTGATTTTATTCTACTGACATAATTGATGCGCCGAATGTAATTGTATACTTGAAAAAAATTAATAATAGGAATATAATTTAAAAGTTTAAAATGTTTTATAACATGCAATAAATAAATACATTTGTTAGTGCATTATTCATTGTAAATGGTTCATGCTTTGATCAAAGTTTTTTAAATGATTATTTAATGAACACAGCCACCCTTCATTAAGCTCACTCAGAGCCCTTCCGTGGCATTTGCCTCTTCCTCCTCCTCCTCGTCCTCCTACTCTTCATCCTCTTCATCTCCTTTTGCGGCTTAGTACAGAATTAACCGAGCATTTGCATGACATAACATAATGACAAGAACAGGACATTCAAACCAACAATGATTTTTAGACCATTGAAGTGTACCTAATGCTTAGTTTGCCTAAAAGCTAGATAGTACCTAGCATCAAGGCTGGTCTTGATAACCCCCAGTTTGTGCTTCACTCACTTGTTTATATGGACATAGTTCTTCGAGCTGGCTAAGTGTGTGTGGCTTAGCTCTGCCCACATCTAACACGCATACTATGAACCTTCATCATATCAATCAACATACTGACAGGGACTCAGATTTTTTTTTTTATGTTCACAATTCATTTGCTTGATTCACAATCATTAGCAACTTTTGGAATAATTTTTGTCTCACACAATTTGTTCTCAGGTCATATGAACTATATTGAACCGAACTGGACAAAAAATGATCTATGTAATCAGGTGTGGGTGTATAAAAAGCACTTAACTTCCTCAAACAAGATTTGGTCAGTAATACTCAGAGGGGCTGGCCCTGGCTGTAGGATCCCGGGTGCTCTCCGTACCCTCTCTGGGAGGCAGTGAAGTGTGTCTGTGACACTCGCCTCCTGACTCCAGCCATGCAATCACTTAACTCCAAAACGGAGTCGCACTGAATGTGATTCAATTACCTCTTCTCGACCCTCTCCCACAGATGGGGAACTGTCCATTGCTGTTTAGTTTTATAAACACCCATGGGGACAGGCTTCTTATTGCATTCTATTTTAATGATGAAGGAACATTGTATTTTTCCTCCTTGTTTCATTGATCACGTGCATCTCAAGTGACGATCAGGCCTACTAATTTCCTACTCACCATTTACCAATGACTAAGCAATATGTGCACTATAACTACACCTGTTTATGATATGAATGACAGAAAAAATGTACTTCATGCTTAATGATTTGCTAATTGCTTGTAAGAACCGTACTAATGCCTTGCACATGGACAAAGGACTTTAACGGGTGAGATCACGTGTGAGAATGTTCTTAAGCACTGGAGTTCTGGATCACTGACATTTAAAAAAAGCCTACTTTTAAAATGTCTAAATGTCATAGTCATAGTCGTCTTTGAATTCCAGACACGTGTGAAGGGCACATTTTCAATTTATCTGCTGAAAACTGTTTTGTGACTGCTGCTGTTTATGTCAAATATGGAGCACTGTTCAGCCTGTGGGGGAGGAGCCACATGACATCATAGCACGAACATCACATGCATATTAATATTTTCAGAGGCTCGCACAATGACTAAAACGGTATCTGTGCTAAAGCTTGCATCATTGAAGTTAAAAAAACTGTTGTAGTCAAATTACTCACAGGGCACCATGCCATATAGAAGCAGGTGTAAATGAGGAAAAATGGTTCCTGGATCCATTTCATATCCCCCTCACTAATACACGGGTCCATGAGTGTTTGTGTGAAAGTGGTATGGAGCGATGGGAAAAGCTGAGAAGTGAAGTGTAAAAAGTGTGTAGAGATAATGTGGGTGGGACGGTGCAGGTTTGTCGTTGGAATGGCGTTTCGTACGTTGTCAGAGTGAGCATTGTGTTTTGTTAGTGCCGGATGCTGTCAGATCAGGTGGTGTGTTTTGTTAGTGCCGGATGCTGTCAGATCAGGTTGTGTGTTTTGTTAGTGCCGGATGCTGTCAGATCAGGCAGCGTGTTTTGTTAGTGCCGGATGCAGTCAGATCAGGTGGTGTGTTTTGTTAGTGCCGGATGCAGTCAGATCAGGTTGTGTGTTTTGTTAGTGCCGGATGCTGTCAGATCAGGCAGCGTGTTTTGTTAGTGCCGGATGCTGTCAGATCAGGTGGTGTGTTTTGTTAGTGTCGGATGCTGTCAGATCAGGTTGTGTGTTTTGTTAGTGCCGGATGCTGTCAGATCAGGCGGTGTATTTTGTTAGTGCCGGATGCTGTCAGATCAGGTGGTGTGTTTTGTTAGTGCCGGATGCTGTCAGATCAGGCAGCATGTTTTGTTAGTGCCGGATGCTGTCAGATCAGGCAGCATGTTTTGTTAGTGCCGGATGCTGTCAGATCAGGCGGTGTGTTTTGTTAGTGCCGGATGCTGTCAGATCAGGTGGTGTGTTTTGTTAGTGCCGGATGCTGTCAGATCAGGCAGTGTGTTTTGTTCGTGCCGGATGCTGTCAGATCAGGTTGTGTGTTTTGTTAGTGCCGGATGCTGTCAGATCAGGTTGTGTGTTTTGTTAGTGCCGGATGCTGTCAGATCAGGCAGCATGTTTTGTTAGTGCCGGATGCTGTCAGATCAGGCGGTGTGTTTTGTTAGCGTCGGACGCTGTCGATGTTTTGTTAGCGTCGGACGCTGTCGATGTTTTGTTAGCGTCGGACGCTGTCGATGTTTTGTTAGCGGTGGACGCTGTCGATGTTTTGTTCGTGGTGGACGCTGTCGATGTTTTGTTCGTGGTGGACGCTGTCGGATCAGGCTGCGTGTCTGAGGCACGAGCGTCGAGCGTTTGGGCGAGGGCCACTCGACGGGGCCAGCGGTCCCCGGGGTGGGCGAGCAGCTGCCGGGGTGAGACGGCAGCAGGGTCCCCTGGCTCCGCAGCGCACTATCAAAGGTAGCCTTTCATCTGCTAAAGGGGAAACTGGAACCGCGAGGGAGCCTTTCATCAATTATGCAATGCGCGACGCATCTCCATTTTTATTTTAATATCATTATCCGGGTGCCAACCTGAATTTACGCTGCGCCTCCGGGGTCCGTGTCAAAGCAGGGAAGCTGTGGAGAAACCGCGCTGGCTCTTTGAAGTCCCAGTTAGCAATGGACACTCTTTTTGTGTTACGGATAAATTATTGTATTGATTTATTATTTATTTTATTTTTCAGCTGTGATTAACTGGTATCGGGCGTCGGGCCCCGCACACAGTCTGCTTCTGAAGGACTCTTGAAGGAGGCTGCAAAGACACCACAGAGTGTGGAGAGGTGGAGGGCGCGGTGCAGACATGGGGCGAAAAACAGCCGAGCACAAAGCCTGTCTACGATAACGGAAGAGTTCACAAAAAACGCCTAAATGGAAACTGACAAAAAGAAAATCAAAGACACAAAATTGCGATTCCGTATTTAAAGGCCTGCGCTCCTCCAGCTCAAGTGGGAAAAGTTTGCACTTTCACACAGAGAAAATGAAGTCAACCACACACACGCGCGCACATGCACACGTGCGCGTGCAATTGCATGTGAATGTGTGTCCCCCCCATGTGTGTTTGTGTGCATGTGCGCGTGTGTGCGTGTACATGCGTGCATGTGTGTGTGGGTGCGTGACTGTATGCATGCGTGCGTGTGTGTGTGTGTGTATGTCTGCGTGCATGTATGCGCATGCACGTGTATGCATGTTCTGAAGGTTAGCTGCTGACCGATCCAGGCCCGGGTGTCATCAGTGAACCGCAGAGCTCCTGAAGTGAATGCTAAAGGCAGGGCGGAGGAATGATGGAGAGCTGCAATAACCGTCCAGCAGGCTATGCGACGACAGCCCTGCGCGGCCATATTCTCCTGACTGCATTCATCTGAAATAATGAGCCATCAGAAAAATACGGCTGATGCAACCATACAATAATACCACATTCGTGATGCGTCGTGTCATTTGGATTGATTTCTAATCAGGCGAATCTAAAATATGCATCTGCGCCTTAAAATACGACATTAACAAATCAAAATCTTTCATATGCGTTGACAGTCTTATTGCGTGCCGTGTGCAGTACGTATGTGTGTTTGGGTGCCTGTTACGTGTGTGTGTATGTATGTGAGTGTTTCAGTGCATGCGTGTGCCAGGCGTGTGTGTGCATGTGTGTGTTTGCTTGACTGGAAACGCGCTGTTCTCTCCTCACCTGTTCCTCTGATGAACTGATAAATCCAGTGATAAAAAGCGCACGGCCGGTGTCCTGATCATCAGCGCACCCTCGGACCTCTGCCATGTTGCGTAAGAGCACGTTGCCATGGTTACTGCTGACTGGGGATGCGGACAGATATCCTGACAATGAGCTCTGATAATGAATCCCTGTTTAAGGAAGAGTTATGTAAGGGTTCTGCCGTGGAGTCGGCCCAAATAGCGTTCAACTGGCCGGCACTGACACTAACATTTCCAAGTGATTTCGCTAATGTGATAACTTTTACGTAGTTAACCGTAGCAGAACGGGAGTCCGCCTTTATTCATTGAGTTGGAATTCATGAGATATGTGGGGTGCTTCCTTTCCAATGAGAAAGCTAGTAGGGAAAAACATGACAGATTGATGTTTGTGACTGAAACTGCATATGCAATATAAACATGCAATTATGAACTGACAAACATCAACATTAATATGGAACAGTGATTCATTGCTTTGGTTCAATTTCTGTTACGCGGAAAAAGTCTAATTGCACCTCAAAGGGGTAAATAATGACATTACGTCAATATACAATTACAATATATCCTCATACCACAGACAATAAAAGTAGTCATTTTCAATAATCATTTTGCCATTTCTATATAGTTATGTTAATATATTTTTCAACTAATCACATTTGTATGTATGGAAATACCATGACAATCAATGCATATTGCTGCTTTGCAAGACTATGTATGTAATACGGAGAAGTAGATTTTAAATATTTTAATTTTCTATGTGTATCTGTGTTCTTCTTCCATGTTAATTATGAGAGCTGTGGGTTTTTATGTTTTAATAAATAAGACAAGCAGGACTGTAATATACATCAATATTGGCATGTCCAGGGGCACTGTTAGGTACAAATCTATATTATACAACTGATATACGTACATAGTTAGCTAGTGTCTCTAGCTTCCAGATCTATGTCTTCCAGTTTCTGGGCCATGCTACAGTGGAGGTTGCGATTAGTATACATTACAGATGATAATTTGCAACTGCTTTGAAAATATTCAGCAGCATTGCTGCGAGGAATATATTTTAATATCAGAGACTGTTATTCCCATACGGCTGCCCTGTATCAATGCTGCATTTCAGACTGACAAACAAAAACATCTCATACAGTGAATACACAGCCAGCTGAAATGCATGATTGACCAATCAACATGCAGGTCCAAAACCAGTTCTATTTAACCCATGACCGCATCCTTCTTGAAAAACTGTATGTCCATATTTCTTTCCAAGACTCCAACTGCTGTTTTGATGTATTCAACATCATATTCCAGGGATATTTAAATATTTATTTTGCCATTACTCAATTAATTAACTATTGGGTAGAAGGAAATGAAACAGCTGTACTACTGGCCTTAAGGGACATTCTTCAGTATCCCTGACACATTCTAACTCTGGATCCCAGTTGCTGTTTTATATATTCATTGTCAAATTCGAACCCATGGCAGTGGATGACAGGAATTGTCAAAGGTCCAGATTCTTTCGACATTCAGACCACAACTGGTGAGATTGTTCATCTCTTTCCTGTAGTGGATTAGAACACCTGTAGCTTTGATGGTTCACTCAGCCCTGGGTAATGCACCTGTATCACACACCTGTTCCACGTGCCTATTACACACATCTGTTCCACACGCCTGTATCACACACCTGTTCCACGTGCCTATTACACACATCTGTTCCACACGCCTGTATCACACACCTGTTCCACGTGCCTATTACACACATCTGTTCCACACGCCTGTATCACACACCTGTTCCACGTGCCTATTACAGAAACCTGTTCCACACGCCTGTATCACACACCTGTTCCACGTGCCTATTACACACATCTGTTCCACACGCCTGTATCACACACCTGTTCCACGTGCCTATTACAGAAACCTGTTCCACACGCCTGTATCACACACCTGTTCCACGTGCCTATTACACACATCTGTTCCACACGCCTGTATCACACACCTGTTCCACATGTCTATTACACACACCTGTTCCACGTGCCTATTACAGACACCTGTTCCACGTGCCTATTACACACACCTGTTCCACACACCTGCATCACACATCTGTTCCACACGCCTGTATCACACACCTGTTCCACGTGCCTATTACACACACCTGTTCCACGTGCCTATTACAGACACCTGTTCCTCAAACCTGCATCACACACCTGTTCCACACACCTGCATCACACACCTGTTCCCCACACCTGTTCTACACTCCTGTACTTCACTCCCCAACTCAAACCACTCAAATTCTACGGTCTAAAAAATACATCAATAAATAAAGGCAGAAATAAATTAAATAGAATATGTAAAACAAATTTGGAAAAAAATGAGCATTTCAATCGATCAAAAGGATTGCATTCATTTTTAATGCATATTTTAATATGTATTAACTTTGGGCCTGACCCTGAATTGAGGAACTTAGGTACTTCATATGCATCCTTGGGTAAGTGCATGGCCAGACCTGAGATCTCTCCATAATCTCCTAACTTCAAAATGCATGGCACAGAATGTCATTAAAAGAGTTCATCCCAACTCACACCCTGAGATGAAAATGTGAATTCGCCTGCAGTTCCCATTTCATTGCTTTTTCCTTTTATAAAAACCCATTATTCAGTGCTACAAGGCATGGGTGCCTTCAATTAGTCTGCTGTATATACACTTAAAGTAGTTTGTATCGCTATCTCTATTGCTCAAATCCCCAAATGAAGAAACAACAGGCCCAGGGACAAACTTAAATACACATCTTAAAAGTTGCACTTTCATTTGGGCTTTTAGTACGTGGAAATAGCCAAAAGCTAAAATAAAGAAATAGAAGAGTTTCAGGCTCAAGTTTGTGTGGCTAATCATGCGATTTATATGCAAAGGGGGGAAGTGTTGTCTTTGTAATGATTATATTAATTCCATGCAGTTCAGTAGAAAGCTGTTTATATGACTTGAACAAAGAGAATGCTACAATGATTCATTTTTTGCATGAGACAAGAATAAATCAACTAATATGGCGTCACGTAAGGTTCCATGAATTGTCATGAACAAATGTAGTCGTTAACTACCTACTACTGAGAAGTTAATCTGTACAGCTCTGCCAATGTATTTGTGCATCATTAATTCACAATAACAACTACATATTCATATTGGAATGAAGAAGTCAGTTAATGTATTTGTTCATGGTTGACCAATTGTAGGTTTATCCTATGGTTTGCGAATGCATAAATATGTGACAGATATGTTAGTTAGTTGGTTAGTTAGTTGTTAACAAATACATTAACTAATGAAAAAGTTAATTGTGCTCCATAGACCATTAAGTTAGAAGAAGTAGAATAAAGTTTATCCATCCATCCATTATCTAACCCATTTCTAGTCACAGGCGGTGCTGAAGCCTATCCCAGCATGCCTTAGGTGAATACACCCTGGACAGCTTGCCAGTCTATCACAGGGCACACAGACCATTCACTCACACATTTATGGGCAATTTTGAGATGAAACTAACCTGCATGTCTTTGGACTGTGGGAGGAAGCTGGAGTGGGTGGAGACCCACATGAATACAGGCGAACATGCAAACTCAGAAACACAGAGAGGCCCAGGTGGGGTTTCCAGCCCAGGACCTGTGAGGTGACAGGGCCACAGAGTTATACCACTGTGCCACCTGTTTTTTTCTGTTTTTTTCTTGTGGAATTCCTTTTTTTATTTCTTGCGGAATTACTTCTGCATTCTTCGTTACCTCGTTACAGTTACAGCAGACCCCTGTCGAAAAGGTTCGGTCTGCAGAAACAAAGGTCGGCCACAAAGAAACATCATAAAAAAAGCTGTTTTCTTCAAAACCCAATTTTTGCAACTGTGTACTGAGGCAGGGGAGAGGCAAACTTCACAGTTCATTTAAGACTAACTTTGGATGCCGAAGGCGTGTATGCTAATGGCTTAATTATATAATTTGAGGTCAAGTGACTCCAATAAACTTAAAATACAATTTCATGGCGTCATGTTTCGAGTATATTCGTGTCACAATGTTATCACGGTAGCTAAGAAACTAGCTCACATGGAACCCTGATAATTAAGGTCCCTGATAAATGTGCAAGAACCAGAGCAACATTTTTAATTTCACTGTATATTATCTTAAATATAATTAAAAAGCAGACCAGTCTGATCTAAGAAAAACAAGCTGAAAAAACGTTTTGATCTCCAGGGGAAGAGGATATTAAAATCCTAAATATGAGAAGGTGAGAATCGCAGTTCACAGTCTTGTCTCCTCTTTCTCCCCCTGACTGCCCATGCAGGAGAAAGTGCTTACAGCCTCAGTAGTCCCTCCACACTTGCCCCGATATTTTTACATTACGATATCATTATTTTTTTATGAATGTTTGTAAATTATATGTATTTTAAAATAACATTTTAAAATGGCTGTTTGGAATGCTGGCATGTTTGGCTGCTTTCAGCAGATGAAAACTTATTTTCCCATAAATTGCATTGCAACAAAAATCTTCAAAACAACACATTGAATTAGGTAGAAATACAGTGCCTGAACATCACATTAAGTGAAAGTATTTTTTTTCCGCTGTTTTATTCCGAATAGTGGTTTGTGATCTTCCCTTTGTCGTTTTAAAAAGAATAAACCATGGAAAGCATGAAAAGAATACAACTATATTACATCTTTGTCATTTGTTTAACTTAACCCTTGAGAGCTCTTTTGTAAGGATGCCCTGGGAGAAATTCCAGAGGGAACAGCTGCAATCAGAACGAGCGAGAGAGAGCGAGAGAACAGGGGTAAAGACCGTGGAGCAGCTTTTTGGTTAAGGGACGTGCACAGGGGCCCAACGTTAGGGTCTGTTTTTTGTTTAGGGGCCCAACCTCATCTCTCCAGATGCAGGTCAACATCCATATATGCTGACTGGGGCAACTCCATAGTTGCCAATCGAACACTCCACCACTCCACCCTGCCATGCAAGAAAGAAAAAGGAAATATGCGAACGCTGGATGGACACAGTTTTTATAAACCTCTGACGTAGAGCACGTACTGTCAAACCTGGAATCCATTTCTACCCCTTTCCCCTATTCCGATCTGCTACACGTATCTGAGTGCATCCACCCTCCTTCGTTGGCTGGCTGGGCTATTCCAGGCTGAAATGCATGAACCACGTCATTAAAAATGCAGTATTAAAATCACATGTCACTGTCTAAGAAATCAGGTCAGGTACAGTCTGATGGCATATGTTGCAAATGACCGAACTGCTCTGGGTGTGTTCTCTGCCTGCTGCAAATAAATGCACCTCTACCTTCTTACTGTTTGTTATTGTTGTTTATGGCTAAATAGGGCTTTCTCTGTCTGTCTCTTTCTCTCTTTCCCTCTCTTTCTCTTTCTCTTTCTTTCTCTCTCTGTTGATGCACATACTTCATTTCGACGCAAACTCATGGACAGCATGAGACAGCTTCATAATATTACCTTGATGTAAAATTTTGAAAAGATAATCCATGACTGGTTTTTAATTATGCCCACCCATAACACTGTGAGTCACACGGGGCGGTGAATACGGTGAATCATATTCCGCTATTGTACCATCTTTCTGTCTAAAAATAAAAGCGTTGAGTGTGACAGCATGAGTATTCCCTTTTAACATGACATAGCGAATGAAACTCAGCTGCAATCCGCCAGCCTCCCCCCACCAACCCCCCTCCGATGAACCCACATCTGGAGACGGTTCAGCGTCAAAATGAGTGACAGGCCTCTCATTCAATGGGACTCCATTGTGCTGGAAGCTGCTACATGTTTCTCCCCAGCCCTTCAGAGTCACCGGGTCTAATTGGCAGATGTATCAGGGTTTATGAGGGGTTTTAGTGAGTGTTCAGGATGACAGGTAAATCCTACTGCCACTCTACCAAAAAGTCATATGAAGCTCATAATTTCGCAATAAAGCATTTGAGAGAAATTGTTACGGTTTTTTCAAAGATATGGGGGTGGCATGCACATGAAGATTTGTTCCTTTGTGCCAAAAGAAATGACAGAAATTAAGGATTTCAAAAGCAAGAAAAGATGTAACAGGCGGTTTCCCATCTGTTCTGGCAGTGCTGACAATACTGTCGTTATTCTTCTCTGCATTTATTCCGCTTTTATCAAATATCGCTGGCCAAGATAGAGGGGATGGGGGGGGGGGGGGTGTCTGCAGTATACACTGTGAGTTGACATTCACCCTAATACAATGAAATACTCAGCCAGTTAGTGCACATTAAGCTGTTTCTCATGTAAACCGAAAACATCTGATTTTCAACATACGTTGTACTGTAGTAAGCTACAATTGTTACAGTACAATATATATGTACGCTATACAATATATTGCTCAATACATTTTAATCTGTCATTAAAAGGGAGGCTAATATCAACTATAGCTAGCTTTGTAAATACGTATATTTTTATAGTCAGGCTTGAAGTATTTTATTAGTATGTACAATGATGTTATATAGACATGTGACACGTAGGAAAAAAAAATATGGCAGCAAATCAAACATAATGTATTATGTGTCTTCGCAACAAACATCTACATGATAAAATGTCAAATCAGTTAAAAAAAAACATGAAATAAAAAGATTTCTATATTATTTGGTTAGGTTCAGATACATACCATACAAAAGCAAAAGAAAGATATATTGCACCAAAACGAGGGATGTGTGTTGATTTTGTCTGTGCCCATCTGACTTGATTGGGGCGAGTTGTTTTAAGTTTCCCGGTAAGGATCCCTAATTCACTCTGCTGTCCGTATCAGACAGCAGCTGCCTCCACCACTTGTTGGCTGGGCTGAGATACTGTGGGTTAGAAAATGTTGGTATAATGTGCACATCATTCTACAATCTGTGCTTATTAAAATCTCCCAGCTCTGCAAAGAAAAACCCGTTAAGACTCACACAAAGACAGCATATGTCGGCAAAATGCTCAGGCTTGTCTGTATTTGTGTTGAGTCCTGGCGGCCCACACTTGTAGCTCTGCCGCCTTCCTGTGACAACACTTCCTGCTTCCTTCCCATTGGTATTCGTGGGCCAATGGAATAAGACTTTGAGAACCCGGTCTGGGCCTACATCATTTCACGCTCGGCGTGCAGTGAGAGTTAGAGATAATCAAAGGCTGATAAGCCGGGCGGACAGCGTTACTCACCGTTTCGCAGTTTAGGTGCCGGATGAACTACAGCGACGGGCTTTGGCGAGATTGATGGGGCGTGAGTCCGGGAGTGACAGACTGCTTTACACCTCCGTAGCTGGCCCGGGCTCCTCGGCGAGGAGGAAATCATATCTCCGGCGCGGCGAGGCCGGGCCGCCTCCCTCTCTGCCGCCGTCGGAGACGACGGGATGCCAGGCTAGCTAATGGCCGCTGATGATTCCAAACAGGCTTCTTCTATCCGTGGTGTTTTGACTGTCTATTCTGGGACCTTCCAGAACTGTCTACATCGCTGCCTGTATCACAAAGCAGGACTATTGAGCTAGCTGGATAACTGCACATAGTAAGACCTGGACCTGCTTGTTTTACTTCAGTCCATGTTCCAGATTTTGGAGGGTTTGCTCAGTGCAGCTATTCAACTAACTCAGCATTTAACTTGGCCATCCTGCTTTGTGAAGCAGGCCAAAACACTGTTCTTGGAGATCTACAGTACCATCCTGTAGGTTTACATTACATTGCATTATAGGCATTTGGCAGACACTCTTATCCAGAGCGATATGTAACAAAAATGCGTACCCATAACCTGGAAACCCTAATTTGGCAGACGTCTACTAATTTGCTGCTTAATGAGATCTTTAGCTGTGAATGAGATGTATTTTGTTAGGGTTCAAGTGAAAACTTATAGGATGGTACTGTAAATCTCCAGGAACATCGCTGGACAGCCCTGGTGTACACATTAGGGAAATAGCAGATACTTGCACATATACTGTTCTTTTAAACACACTGCATGTATACCAGGCTTTACTGCTGTACTTAATTCCACAGTGAACCCATGTGAATGTTTTTTTGCTTGTGATCTACAAAGTTTTCCTTAATAAAATATAAATAAAATATAGTAGAATGTCCACACAAAAAAACACTGATCTTATTTGGCATTGTTTTGGGCCCACTACAGTGGGAGAGATATGTACAGATAAAAAGGGTGGTAATTCTAACAATAATGATGTAAATACCCTAAATAAAGTAGACGGTCTGCACTTTTACTTAATATAAATTTTGCTTCAGTCTGACAAATCAACAAAAAATTGCCTCATTGTCCAAATATTTACGGACTGCAGTGTATGTGTGTTTGTCCGTGTGTGTGTGTGTGTGTGTGTCCATGTGTTTGTATCCATGTGTGTGTTGTGTGCGTGTGCGCGTGTGTGTGTGTCCATGTGCGTGTGCGTGTGTTTTCACATGCATGCCTACTGTCTTTGATGCACTTCATTTCATGCACCATTAGCATGATTCTATATTTATCAGCGGTCGTCACACAGACAGCGCAGCGCTGGACAGCATAGAGAGCTATGCCAGAATATCATCAGGAAGCAGAAATTGAATTTTTATCAGCCAATCTGTCTGGAATACAGAACAATTCCCCCGCACTATTCCGCCCGCTCTCCGCCCCATCCCAGACGGCCACGGAGGGTTTTCAGCTTTCCGTCGGAATCGTGGGGTGATGTGCTATTCCTGAACACCTTGTCTGACAGACGGGCTCTCGACCACCCAAAAAAAAAAAGGTGTCAGAAATGATATCTTGACTTGACAAACGGAGCTGGGCTATCAGACACGCCGCTGATGGATGAGTTCATCGCACGCGTGTGCGGCCGCGGCTGCCATGCCAACAGAACAGGTAGAGAGGCATGACATCACTCGCCTGTCACATCTCCTAGCGCTCTGCAAGGAGAGGGGGGTTGAGCATTCGGCGCCGACAATCTGCGTCCGTCCGTCCGTCCGTCCTTCTCCCCCAGTCTCCCGCCTGTTTAAAAACGTAGCCCTTAACAACGTCAGCCTACGCACAGTGCCACTTCCATCACCTGTCCCCCTCCTCTGCGTCTGCCCAATCCAGGGCATGTTCATTTGGGTGTTCACAGCGTCTGGTTGTCTGGAGCGGCAGGAAACTCCCGAGGTTAAAGGTTTTTTTGTTTTGTTTTTTTGTGTAGGCTTGCTGGAGTATTAGCCCTCCCTGCGCTAAGGCTCCGGTCGCTTAGCTGTCTGACTCATCCAGCTTACAGCTGAGTCATGCCTGCTGGGAGTCAGACACACTCCCCTCTGTGCTGTACGCTGTGCTGTATGGGTTCAGCCCGCACCCCTCCGCACCCCTCCGCGCCCCTCCGCACCCCTCTCCCCGTTATCTGACCCCTCAGCCCGCTAACGTCCGACTGACTACCCGCTTTCAAAAACAGAGGGCACCGTTCGGGCCATCGTGGACTTCTAGAAAACGTATTAATGATATGACCATGAATATTACATGGGTTCTATCTTTTTGTTTTGGCGTATGGGTTATGTAAGCCTGGCGGCCTGATGAGACAGGATGTGACCGGCGCGACAGGAAACAGAATACAAGAGGACGATCAGCTGGCTGCCAGTCTTCATGAGCGTCCCAATTCTCCAGATGTCTTTCCCTCGCCTGTGTGTGTCAGGGCTGAGTAAACTGTGAGCCCCACTGCTGGGCATGGGATAAACTCTGCATGCCCTTCAATGTGCCGCACATTTAGTTTGGTGGAGGCCTCGCTGCCATGTCTCGCAAACTGAATGAGCTAATACGAAGGTCAAAGGCCTACCTTCAACTCAAAATTGCACTGAAGCATAGACATGTTAAATGCTTTTTGACATTGACAATGTCAGTCCCCAGGAACAATTATGTACATACATGTTTATTTTATCATTTATATTATAAACGGCCCATCTAGGGACAAGCATTGAAAATGTGCATATTCCATAAATGCTATGGTTCATTACATTGGATTTTTATTCACACTAATCTATGTTTAAATGTGCTTGTCCATATCAAATAAACATAAAATAAATAATAATAATGAATAAATACCTGTATTCATTTCAGGTCATTCTTCAATTAAAAAAAACACTGATCATTACTGATTCTTAATAGCATTATAAAAATTGTCTTCTAATTTGAGCCAATACAAACAAGAATCTGTAATTTTCATGGAAACAAAATGGATTATTCAAACTATATTATTGTCCTTTTAAGCATTTGTCGAAGCAATATCACCCATTGGTTATAATTACGGAGAACGTGCTTTCCTTCGTGTTTTTGTCCACAATAGTGGACAGTAGGCATACATTGAATAACATATTAATGATGAACTAGCATATGCTGAATGTGCTCAGAAATTCATCAGGAGCTGAGAATAGAAAGCTTGCCTATGCACCTAAATATGAAATAGTGATTGATCTTGGAATGAGTAATTGGTGGTGAGTGTGCATTCATTCCTTCTGAACCAGCAGGAAAACTATTTATGCCCTGGAAAGTCACTATACCATGCTATTCAATCAGCAATTTCCAGCTTTTAGAATACAGTCCTGGAGGGCCACAGTGTCTGCAGGTTTAACTCCAGTCCTGGAGGGCTGCAGTGTCTGCAGGTTTAAATCCAGTCCTGTAGGGCCGCAGTGTCTGCAGGTTTAACTCCAGTCCAGGAGGGCCGCAGTGTCTGCAGGTTTAACTCCAGTAATGGAGGGGTGCAGAGTCTGAAGGTTCAACACCAGTCCTCGAGGGCCGCAGTGTCTGCAGGTTTAACTCCAGTCCTGGAGAGCCGCAGTGTCTTCAGGTTTAACTCCAGTAATGGAGGGTTGCAGTGTCTGCAGGTTTAACTCCAGTAATGGAGGGCTGCAGTGTTTGCAGGATTAATCCAGTCCTGTCAGTGAATTGAAAGGAAACCATACACGTTTGACACCCCCGTTCTATACAGTTAAGAGCAACTGGTTCATTTCATGTGTCTCCCTTGTGCATTATCGCCAAGGATTGCATTGCTTTTTCAATATGAATATAAAAATACTCAAATTTATTATGACATAAAACATAACAGCAGTGGCCATATGTTGGATTTTAATACATATGCAGCATTTCTTTTTTTAAAGAGGCTCTCATTTTGTAGCTACAAATAGTTTTTTAAAGTAACTAATACTCAAACCTATAACAAAAGGGATTTAATTAGAACATAATTATTTTCTTCATAGTTCTTTAGAAAGTTATTGCATAATGAGACCCAGTTTAGACATAATAATTCTGCCTGTCTTTTATTCTTTGACGTGAAAAGACCATACATGAGGAGAACAGTGCAGGCTACTAATGCAGGCTATTAATAAGAATTTTATATAGTCTATTAATATACAGTATATATACATTCACTGACCACTTTATTAGGAACCTGTACACCTACTTATTCATGTGATTATCTAATCAGCCAATTGCATAGCAGCAGTGCAATACAGATTTTTTTTATTTTTGCAGGAGCAGCAGTTCAGTGGACTGAAACGCATTGTTAATGGGAGAGGTCAGAGGAGAAGGGCCAGACTGGTCAAAGCTGACAGGAAGGAGTAACGTAAATAACCATGCATTACAACAGTGGCACGCAGAAGAGCATCTCTGAACGCACAAACCACTAAGTGGATAGGCTACCGCAGCAGAAGACCACATACATCTAAAAATACCCAACAAAGCACTCACTGAGTGTACATTGGCCATTGCACCACACCCATGGGTTCTAGAGGTCACAACTTGTGGGGGGTGTTGGGGGGTAAGGGGGTGCACTAAAACTATCCACCGGCCATCAAACACAAACTGCTGGCGGACTAATACTACCTCTTTATTTATTCATGTATTTTGTAAATCATGCCTACTTTACAGCATTGATTTCCCTTACCTCCCCCCACTGGTCTGTGACAGCCCATCACAAAGTGTGTAGGACAAAGTGTCCTTTTACAATATTTACTTGTAATATTGTTTGCAATCGCCGGCAACGGTTTGCTGACTGTAAGATTGCTTCTGTAGTCATTTTACAAAACATTACACATAAATATTTCAGTACGCCTGCCAAGCTGCTGATGCCTCCTGCATTCACTTCTATTATGTAGTCTTGAATTTTACATATACTGACAAGATATGAAATGAAAACAAATCATTTTTTGACAAATATTATATCCTCCTATGACCCAGCAATTTGATTTTGTCCTCTGTAGGGGACATGTATCCCTGGTCTTCTGGCTTGTTTTTGCTGTATTAAGAAAATAATAATCCATATATCATTCAGGATGCTAAGACATCTTCAATGTATTTGTTTTTTATAATCAAATACCATTATTATCATTTTAAAGTTTTATAATAAATAGTGTTTTTTATTCTAGGGTTAATCTCAAGAGCCATATATTGTATTATGAGGAAATGTACACTCTAATAATAAAAATAGCAGAAATTTCTTCTTTTTTTTTTGCTGGGTCTCAAAGAATTAACTGAATTTCCTATGTATTCTCATGAATACAATTTACTCAAAACAGGTTCAAACTTGCTCAGGGGACCTGTCAGAGTGTGAATAGACAGAGAACTTCAGAAATACTGAATGTCATCGTCTAATCAAGTCACATTGTGTGGGAGAAACCCCCACTTTGTGCACTAGAAATGACCACACTGTGAATGAGAAACACTCATATTGAAGAAGATAAACCCTCATATTGTGCAAGAGAAACACTGATAATGAACAAGAGAGACCACCATTGTGTGCAAGAGAAACACTCACATTAAAGAAGAGAAACCACCATAGTGTGCAAGAGAAACACTCACATTAAAGAAGAGAAACCACCATAGTGTGCTAGAGAAACACTCACATTAAAGAAGAGAAACCACCATAGTGTGCAAGAGAAACACTCACATTAAAGAAGAGAAACCACCATAGTGTGCAAGAGAAACACTCACATTAAAGAAGAGAAACCACCATAGTGCGCTAGAGAAACACTCACATTAAAGAAGAGAAACCACCACATTGTGCTAGAGAAACCACATTGGGCATGAAAAACCCCACAATCTGCCAGAGAAACCCCACAATGCAAAAGAGAAACCCGCACTGCGATACTACCCCGATGGAGAATGTATGAAAGCGGTACATCTGTTCCTCTCCCTTTCTGTCCCATTAGCCTCAGCTGCTCGTGTTGACTCCCCTGACCGTCTAAATGACTGACGTATAAAAACATATTCAGAAATGATTTGCTTCCTCATTTGTCAGCTGCAAAAACATTCCCTCATTGTGTTTGAATAAGAAACCATAATAATACAAATAATACTGACAAATAATAATGCTAAATTTAGTATCACTATGAAAATGTCTTCTGAGGCATACTGTACACCTACAGTGAGGCTCATTTGTTTTTAAAGATAATGTTCCCTGGCTCCTCGCTAAAATAATAATAATAAATTATAAAAGCGAACAAGCCAGAAAAAAAGAGAAAGAAACAGAGGCATTAACTGAGGCGTAAGTAAGGGACTAATTAATTATAATATATATAATCCTTTACGGCTCTGTGAAGAGTCACCCACACAACATCCACTCAGTGTAGCGTACATCAAGATGCTCCCCCAATGCACAACTTCAGAGAAAGCCAGGCGTCCTCCTCTGTATGAGACACAGCACTCAAATAACACTATTTCTCACATGGTGACACCTCTATTAAAGTTTTAAACAAAAACCTTTTCCCTCCCTCTCTCCCTCCCTCTCTCTCTCTGCGGAGAGTGGCCCGTGTTCGTGCCGCCGTCGAGCTCCGTGTTATTCTCCTCCATTTGTGCTGCTTCAGCCGCGCCGGCCACAGCGGTCCGGCGGGGAAGATTCTGGCGAGGGGAGGGGGGAGCCATTTTGTTTCTTCAGACAGATCTGACAAGGCTGCAGAAGCTGAGGTAGTTTGATTGATGCTGCCCAGAGCAGACAGCCATTAAGAGCCAATTGCCTCCTTTCATCTGGAGAAGCTGTGGGCTGAATTTGGATATGTATGGCACCGAGTGTAATCCTGCTGGGAAACTCATCAGGCATCGGTTTTATCAGATGTAGAACAAAATATATGTACCGGCACAAAAGTAATTCATGACCGTAAAAATAGGGGTTTAACCACAGTCCTCACCAGGGTAGGATTTGGATTCTTGAGGCGTCGGTTGGGTTTTGTGACAATATGATCTAATACAATAAGAGACGAACAATATTTATGATCCAGCGAACACGATCCTGTGACAACGTACACACACAACACAAGTGAGGTTGAGAGTACATAACCTTAGGGATGTCATGTTTAATAGAAGGGGAAATGGCACCGGCCCACGTGATGATGATGGACGATGACGATCCCCAAAGGATCAACCTGTGAAACCAGTGACAAGAATGCTTAGGATTTTTTTTGTTAGTAAATAGAGGGAAGGTATAATTACAAAGCTGCAAGCAAGCCGGAAATGAGTGAAGATCAGATGAGAAATTAAACCATTATTACAGGACATTGTTTAAGTCAGTGAGAGCAAATATGAACACATTCATACCAATAGCTAAACACAAGATAACACATTAGCTTAGGCTGTTAAACACGATCAAGCTTACCAACAGAGTACATAAGCACATCATTCCGTACAGCATAGATGGTACCAGGAGTACTGTAAAGCAGATTCTCCATACCAAAATGTCTATATCATGGCAATGGCTTTGGTAAAAGTCCCTGATGAAAAAAACAGCTCAAGCCAGGTTTTAAAACATTTGTCAGCTGATTGACCAGTTCAGACCAGCTCCATGCTCAACATGGTTTGACCAGCTCAAGTTACAGTACGTTTTGAAACAGCAGTTAGCTGGTCATTTCAAGCTGCCCATAGTCGGATTTTACAGCCAGGCTCTTAAGCAGAATCTCCCCTAATGGCCCTTTGGATTTCCCTTAAATACAATCCTGAGCAAGGATTTCCACACTCCGTGTTTGCCCAAACAAGATCTGAGAATAGGCCTGTACCACCAAGATAACCGCAAATAAGCTTTTGCCAAAATACAATATGGCACTCAGCGATTCAAATTCCCCCTCCAAAAAAAAAATCCAACAGAGACTGAGACCTTCCAGGACTGAACTTTGAGACCCCTAGTCTAGGATATTCAACAGTTCTCAGACGTATGACCCAGCCATCTGGAGGTATTTTCTCAAAAGCCTGTCTTTGTAAAACCATTCATCCAGGAAAACTTAAGCAACATATGCTGTCCTCTTCAATAGATTCAGACCCATCAGGAGAGTATTCTCACCAGACCTGGTGGCATTTTGCTGAGGTTGTGTAGACCCGTGAGGGCAGTAATCTTCTTACCTATGAGCCAAACTTACTGCAGACCAAAAATGTATTCTGCCAAGAGTACACACACACACACACACACACACACACATCAGCAACTGCGCCATAGGACAATGGAGGTATTCTGCACATCTCACACTCAGCTTGAAATTATGCCAGAATAACCTCCTAGACCCTGTCCAATGTTCCTGTTGGGTGCAAAAAAAATGATTTCTTTGTCAGACTGAAAAAGCTCCTGAAATAGAATTTAAATGCATCAAATTCCCCCTTTTGATCATTTTTCAGGACATGTGGTAGAAAACCAAAATGTGTTTCATCTGACGCTCAGAACAAAAATGGCCCCATTTGTACCAAAATTACTGTTTACCAAAATTACATCCCCTAACATTTTTTCAAGCCGGTCTATTCCTTTATCCAGGAGAACCGTCCTTTGATGTCATTGAAATGGAAAACCCCGGAACATGCAGGGGGGGGGGAAATAGTCACAGTTGGAGATCAGTGACACGTAAAATTAGCCGGGCGCACAGGATGAATTTTGTCTGAAGTTTTCATCTTTTCATCTTTTCTCCCGTAGTTCATGTAATAAGATGGAGGGAAGAGTCTTTTCTTCCCTCAAGGGTGGAAGTGATGAAGCAGAACAGAAAAGGAAACAGACCCTGCTTCTCCACAGAAAAAGTGAAGCATTGGATCGCATATTGCATAAGCAGCACGTAAATATTTAATTAGATGTGCTTTGGATTCAACGACACCGTCGCTGGGTGGAGAAATCGAATGATTTTTTTGTGAACATCCTTATTTTTTAAAGTTTGTGGCCTATCTTAACTCCAGGCTTGATTGATTGCATTGAGTTTAGGCAGATAATCCTGAAGGGCTCCTCAACTTGAGTGGGCCTTAGAAGACCGGGGGAATCTAGGAAATAATTGTGAAGGGAAGGCCGAGGAGATCAAAGATGATTCCGAGGGAAATGTCAGCGTAAGGCATACTTGTGGCCAAATGAAAGCGAACTGACTTCGGCAGACCTGATGTAGGCATAGGAGTTCACTTCATTTGTCAGATGGGTTTATCCATGAGATCAGTCCCATTCCTCAGATGAATGTGCGGGGTCCTCTTGATGACAGGAGTGGCTTCGCTAACCTGGGCTAAAGTTGTAGTCCAAAGAGAGATGGCCATTATCCTAACATCCCTTGCCAGGGAAAAGTTTTTTTAATGCACCCAGGCAGTCAATTCCAGACATTATGGAGCAGTTCAGTTTTTAGTTGGGAAAACGGTCTTAAAATGAATGGGAGTGAATCGGGAGCCACCAAACCAGGATTAATGGAGATGCCGTTAATGGTCAGCTGGGATAACTGATGTCGCTGGTATTCATGCTGTACAAATACAACGGGGTAAGCTCCACAAAATGTGCTACACCAAAGTGATATATCTCGGTGAGATGTAAGATCACAGATATGTTATTAGAATGTTCGTAATTGAACATTCTAATGCAGATAGAACAATCACTATTGGTAATTGACAGCCACGGTGTTTTATAACAGTGAACGCTTAGAAGAAGAAAAAAACACTCCGAAACTACCTACACTTCAAAGAGTTAAACAAACATCAGACAGACAGCCATTCTTTTATATTTTTTTCTAGATTCAAACAGGGCCGCAGGTTTTGGAGAGCGCAGCTCAAAGACGCCATAGCAGGGCAACACCCACTCACCAAGGTTTGTATTTTCCTTATTTGCAAAAACGAATCAACAAATACATAGATCTGTGTTATAAAGTAAACACACACACACACACACAAAACTGTAGACTGTATTTGTTTGTGGCATAATGATGAGTTGCTCTGAAATAAAGCTTGTGAAGTCACAAGAGGAATGCTTAGTAAAGGTACACCACAGAGCTTAAATGTGGAACTTGTCAGAGCCCAGCAGATTAGCCCATGGCATGTTTTCCCATGGTAGAAAGATGCCATGTCTTGTCACATCATCTTCACCACTTCCTCTAAGTATTTTCAGATAATCCATAAGGTATAATGAAGAATAACCAATTATATCTTCCCATATTATATCTTTTTCTGTGAACGGAATTGCATATGTGCATTGTAGCATGTCATCTACAGAGAAAAGGGTGGAGGTTTTAGTGTTGGGGGGTCCTTGGATTGGGGGAGGGTGGGTTGTGCGGTGGCAGGTGGCGGGTGATGTTAAGTGAAAAATGGACCTTATTTTGTGGATGATTTTGGCGGTTTACTGTCCCACAGACTCAGTTATATCCCGGACTGTAATGATGTGCCATATCTCAGCCATTATATTCGCAAATGTTAAGGACACTGGGTATGGCATCATTTATAGCAGACAGCTGTGAAGCTGCCAAGTTTGCTCAAGGTCACCCTCCATCACCCCCCCGTCTCCTGCTCACATCGAGAAAACCTCTTCGTCCTCCGCCATGACAAACGTTTTCTGGACAAACGTAGATTCTTTTGCAGCTCCTAAACACTGAGGGCCCGTGTGAGATTAAGACTGTTCGCCACTGTGTCCACTGGATGTGAAGCCTGAGCAATCGCCGTCATCGGATTATTTATTTCTTTTATAAATGAAAAAGTGCCATTGGAGATAAAGTGACAATAAATTATAATGATGTCGGGGAGCTTAAACCACAGGCGTGTGAGCATGTTCGATTACCGTTTACATGGTACCCCAGTGACTGTGAAGACCCAAACTGAGTGATGGCTATTAAATCAGAGTGCTGAACGTCATCTGCCCAAGAAAGGATTGTCACAATTCATTGTTCTCAGTTTTAATATTTTTTTTATTTCTGTATCCACTTATTTCTTCAGCTTGGCTTTTATTGTTGAATAGATATACGCACCTTTCATGTAGTGCATGTTTTTTCTGACATTCCTGAAGGACTCTTGAAGTAAACAGTGTATCATAAATGTTTAATGTCAAGAGAGAGTCATGTGTTTATGTGTGGGTTTGGGTTAGGGTCAGCAGTTAGGTTTAGTGGTTAGGGTGAGTGTTAGCAGTTAGGGCCAGAGTTAGTGGTTGGGGTTGGGGTTAGGGTTAGCGGATAGGGCCAGGGTTAGCATTAGGGTTAGCTTTTTGTGTTCACAACTCGATGCATTATCATATTGATGGACAACAGAGGAAAGTAATTCTAATGGACAGATTCTTTTGATTTTCAGAACTCTGGACTGCTAACAGGGCATCATAATATCTGGAAGTAGAAAAAAAATATGAATTTCACTGCTTGTTTCTCGTAAACAATCTTCCTGTACATGGATTCTGGCCTCAGTTGGCTTGAATCTCCGCCTGGTTCGTGGTCTATTTTTAGTATTTATGTCTTGTAATTATTTTTTTCTCTTTCAAGAACATTAGCTTGTTTTAAGTTACTGTTTGCTGGACAAGTTAAGTTTTCTTACCCCATTGGCAGATCCTGAAATGAGTCTCACTTCATTCACAATATTTTTGTCTAATTTATCAAAATAAGTAACTGAAGCATGATTTTTAGACTAAATATAAGAGTCATTATGACTGACTGTGTTTGTTTTTTGTAGTACACAGCCTGTAGCTCAGCATATGCCATCATACATATAGGGCTATATATAGTGTAGTTTCTCTGTTTTTATGTCTTTGTTGTATCAGTCTGTCCTCGTCTGTTCTCCGAAATGCTATCATGATTCAGCTCTACTCAGTGACCGACGTAGCTTTGATCACTGTCTGCAATTTCTTCAAAAAGGCTCCAGAACAGTTTCACCAAACTTGCACTTGTAAGTTGATGTTGTTTTTTTTCTCACAATTCTAAGTCAGTGTTCCTGAACTACTTCCAATCACCAGTAGTGTTTGTTATATTAGCATTAGAATATTTGATTCTAATATTACATCTTAAAGGGTTAAAACTGCTTTTGGCAAATAGCACTGCAAAGCATTTTTATTAATTAAACATTGGAAATACATTGGAAATGCATTTCTTCTTAAGTTACATTTGGTTTGATGACTACCAAAATACAGATGTTGATATTTTCTTTTTACCACAGAGGAATTTAGTAAAGTTTGAATGAAAGTTAAATGTAAATTTGATGTATTATTATTATCATTTATATTACTCTATTTTTTCAGTTCATGCTGCAAGGACGAGTTGGCATTTGGATCGAAAAAGTTCCAGTTTTAACTCCACCAAATATGTAACCTTATGTAATTTCTTATCATAACCCTGAATGTGAAAAATTCTATTTATTTTTTCTTTTTTTGGCTCAAAGACATGCAGAGTTGTCATGGACACATAACAGCTTCCTAAACCAGTTTTCTATTTGCTTAGAGGGACATTCTCATCAGGGCAGAGGCCAGGTGGTAAGACACCAACTTTCCAACTTTGCGGTGTTCAAAGATTCTCAGTGACTTTTAATCCTCTTAGACTTTTCTCACATTAGAGTCACTCCCCACAGAAGGCAATGCAGATGGAGAAACAATGGCTGTGTGATGCCATTCTGTCCGCCCAAAACAAGATAACATCTCCCAGGTAACCACAGAGGGGTAAATGTCATAGGGTGCAGTGATGGTATTGGAAGATCTTGCCGTTTTTAGAGGATCTCTTTTTTTGGACCAGACATCCAGTCCAGGGGATTAGCATGCCGTTGAGTAGCAGGGTTCCTATTGAGCTGCTGCCTAATGAGAGCCTGTCTATCTCTGGCCTGCCCAGGCTCCCTGAGGAGAGAGACTGCTGGGCTAGTGAGGGGCCATCAACCAGCATTTATGGACAAAGGCAGGATACACTCACTGCACACACAGGCACGGACACACACACACACACACACACACACACTCACACACACACACACACACAGAGACACACACACACAGACACACACACACACACACACAGACACACACACACACTCACACACCCACACACACACACACACACACACACACACACACACACACTCACACACACACACACACACACACACACACAGACACACACACACACACAGAGAGACACACACACACACTCACACACCCACACACACACACACACACACACAGACACACACACACACTCTCACATAACCAAATACACAGAGATACTGTACATACACACATGAATGCATACACACAAGCACACGCACAGACATGAACACACATGCACTCACATAAATAAATACACAGACATATTGTACATACACACATGAATGCATGCACACAGAAGCACACACATGCATCTCATGCACACACACAGACATACTGTATACACACATGCACACAGTTACTTAAGCACAAAGAGAAAGAGTACTGTGCTAATAGTAAATGTCCCAATGTTACAGTATTTATTTTTTTCTGTTTGAGAAAGATAACTTTTTTGTGCTTGAGCAATATCCAATTTCTCCTTATTTTGTGCATGACTTTGTGACTTGATATTCAACAATGCAGATTTTGCCATGTTTTCAGCATGCTGAAAATGCTCTGTGAGACTGGGGGTTAAATTGTGTGTGATCGCCTCTAGTGGTATCTTTGTGTCACTGCACATGCTAGTTTAGGACAAAAATCCTACAATGATTGTATGTAATAGTTCCTGGTATCTCTAACTTTCCATAATGAAAAATATATATATTGACTCAGGATATAATGCAGTAGGTTTCATTAATCATACATTATCCCTGATAAATCCCTGACAATTGCATTGTCACTGTGTCCAATTAAACATTCAACACAAAGCCATCATGTCTGCACATTTATGTCCTTTATGTTCAATTCCACAACCCGTTATGTGACATAATACGCCCTCACATGCTCATGCCACGCTGTGATTGGTTTACTTGGGGCCACTGGATATTCCGCTGGACATCAATATCATTGACTTTTTGTTTTGAGATGCTCAGAACAAATGTTTTTAATTGAAAAGAAAAATGCACTGATGTCGCATCAATAAGTAGCTGGATACACAAGAGGAACAGAAAAGATCCATAACCAAGGAGATTGATTATTGAAATCAATGCTGTTCCTTTAAATCTTTTACTCCATTATCACTGGGAGATTTCATTGGAATATTTGCCCGTGACTGATTGAGGTTGTAGGATTCCCGCAGCTCCCCGTTTTCCACATAGAAGCATCCGATATTTATTCACCTGCACTATGGTTCAGGCCAGTGTGCTGTAGTCATTATCACTGGACTGGCCTTCTGACCCAATTACCAAGGTCTAAGTCCTCAGTGTGTTCCTCGCACGGTACTTAACCTCATTTGCTTTAGTTAAATTTACTTTCCCAATTTTGGATCCCTGTACATGCTCGTGGTGCACAATGCAAAAAAAAAAAGACAATAATACGTCTGTGTTTTAGTCCTGTAATAAGATCACATTTCAGTTAAGACAATGAGGAGATGACAGTTTTACTTATTCCAAGATATACCAATTGGCTAAGAAATTTCACTTGTCAAACAAAAATGAATATTTTCTATTTTAATTCCAAGACTAAAACACTTGTCAAGACAGACATTTCTACAGTGAACACTCATGTGACGTTAGCTTCATATCACATCGCAGTTTGCAAGTCAAGCTCACGCAGTTATGAGTCAGAGGAGGCCAAAAACAACAAAAACATGGCAACCTGTCCTAGCACAACACCCATTTGGACATTTACAGAAAACTCTTCAGTTTTAATGCCCAGTTAATTGCTGAAATGGCAGTGTCACACCTGATATTCCAACCTGAATATCAAAACCCAAAAGATTTACCAAAATAAGACAAAACTATTGGCATCATTACATTACATTACAGGCATTTAGCAGACACTCTTATCCAGAACGACATACAATGAATTGCCAATGAGGAGAGACAGTTTAACTAATTTCAAGATTTTCCAGTTGGTTAAGAAAAGCTGACTTGTCAAGCAAACTGTAACTTGAAAATCTTAAAAATGAAATACTTGTTAAGACTTTTTTGCAGTGCAATGTGCAGATACACAGACAGATTTCAGCTAACATTGAGACATTGCCATCCCCGGGTGATGCTTGGGGCAGCTTTGTGTAGCCTGACAGAGCTACAGGTCACAACTGGCATCTACACATTTCTGATTTGATACCATGGGGTCTATCCAAAAAAAGTCTTAACAAGTGTTTTGGACTTGCAACTCAAAAATATATATTTTAATCTCTTGTTTTAAGTTACTGCTTATTTAATAGAAATCAAGTTAAGTCAAGTCAATTTTTCTGTTTTTGCAGTGCATGCAATAAAACAGTACCTCAAGCAGATGAGCCACCACGCAGCTCTCCCCAAAAGTGTTAATATTTAAACCACTCTGAATATGGATGCCTACCACACAAATAGAATGATATGGCTTGAAATGTGCTTTTTTTAATCCAGCCATCCACCAAGACGTTGCCTTCTCCTCAGTTTTCAAATCACTGCATTTTATTTAATGACATACAGTAACTTCTGAAGGTCCTCGAATAGAGAAAGTAGCATGAATAATGGACCACTCAACACTCTCCACCCTGGATGTCACAGACATATTCATTCTCAAAATATGCTTTAAAAGGAGTCTCTCTTGTTTGTTTTGCATCATAGTCACTGTGGAGCTTACAGAATACATTAGCGTTGAGCTAACAATGGCTTGCACAAATATATAAATATTCACCGGTAATACAATAAAACCCTGAAAGGAATTTCTGTCTTTCTCGTACGGCTTGAGCCAAGAAAACAATGAAAAAAGTGGAGCAAGACAACTTCATTTTTTTTTTTTTTGTACAGAGGTGCAAGGTTTTCAGACTCTATTGTCATTTTGTGCATTTGTTAAAAGTGAGTGAAAAGTCATCTGAAAAGTTTTAAATTAGTATTTGTGTCACGAAAGCACCTTAGATTTTCATTTATTTATTTATTGATTGAACAAATTTATTTTTTTTACAGGGACAATGCTCATGAACCAATGCCATTGCAAATGTGCCAGTATTAGATGTGAGCTAGTTTTCAACTGCAATTCCTGGGCACAACATAAGAGCATGATAACAATGACACAATGTTACCAACCAAAATACCGTAAAATATAAAAAGTAGCAAGATTGCATCATTCAACATGACATAACGGGACGAGAACAACAGCGACAGCAGTCATTAGCATACAGAATAGAAAATAACGCAGTGTGGGAATCACACAAACGAATTAGCCATGCGTAGCAAGGCATACAAAGACAGGCAACATGAACATGAGGCAAATGGCTTGTTTTTGTTGGGTCTGTACCTGTATGTGGTGAAGGTTACACTGCTATAATGAACAAATAAGTCAACCATGAGAAGTATGTTAGTCAAATGTGTCAACTAAAAATCTCATTTCTGTTACCTTTCTTGTTAAATAAGACAAAGCTTGCCAATGAGGTGAGGCGGGTTCCCAGACTCGTTTCCAGATTTGCCAATGGTGTGAGGCAATTTAACTTGTCAACCACAAAGCAACTCAAAACAAGCTAATATTTTCTACTTGGAGAGAAAACAGTCAGATTTTAAGTCTCATTATAAGAATACAACGTAACGCAAACCTTCTTAGCAATGTAAAGGCCAGGAAAGTGGTCAGGCCTGGCAGCCAAACATGGGATGGGTATCAGAGGCAAACAGGCACCAATTATCTCACTCTGGAATAAGTGGGTAGCAGAAACTCCTCTCCCATCCTGTGCGCTAATGAAGATCCCAATTATACTGGACAAATTGTGGGAGTGAGTGCATGTTCATGCGGAGGGATTGACTCTGTCTTTGTCTCTCATGTTGCTGGGGGTGGGGGTGGGGGTACCGTCAGGTGGTCTCCCGTGGGGGCGAGCTCCACCTCGGAGTGTGGTATTTCAGGTACTGCGCTCTCTCAGAAAACAAGGAATGAAAAAGCCTAAAAAGGTTTCATTCTTGTGACGGGGGTGGTGCACTGTAATGTAATGAGACTATTTTTTCTCTCTAAAGTCGAGAATATTAGCTGGGTTTAATGAGCATATGCCTAGATCTGTTCAGTTTATCATAAAAATTATTTATTTATTTTATCGGACTACGTCGGTCCCGTAACACTTCAGTGAGCATACATATTGCCCAATACTTGACAAAGGTGTGATGTCAAATCATTGACAGTTCAAACAAGAAACTGCTAAATACAATGTAAAGACAGTGGAGTATATACGCAAAATCATGCAGAGAATTAGCAGGGTGGCAAACATTTTTCAGAAACTTCAACTGGTTATTTGTATGAACCGCTGAAGAGGGATTATTCCCATTAAGTATGCTCAGGTGGAGAGAGCGACGATTCAGATTTTCGACATTGAGATTATGGGACCTCCAGCACAATCGCTAACTCACAAGGATCACATAAAATAAGTATCTGAAGTTTGGTGTGTCTGCGACAAAAAAACAGATCAAGACCAAGAACATGAACTATTAGCCGAAATCTTGCATGACAATAGCATGACAATAAACCTGGACTCCAAACCTAGGTGGCCCACAAGCCTGCCTTGGACATGGCGTTTATCGATGCCATGATATCCCGTCATGTTAGCGGTCCGGCTCCAGATGATGATTTAACAAACCGGGAATAACACAACCTCAACCAAATGCACACAAACTTACCCCTGCTGACTGACAGCTCCTGCATCTTATGTTTGACTGGCTAACTAATTTATATTGGTGACAGATTTGGTTTCTCTTTTTAATAGGGACAGAACAACTTCAAACTGCAAGAAAAGCCTGTCTTAAGAAATGTTTTGCTCTTGTGTTATGACATAAAATCTTTTTTCTCTCAAGTAGAAAATATTTAGCTTGTGTTAAGTTACTTTTTGCTTGACAAGTGAACTTTTAATTAGCACAAAAGTAATGTAAATAAGATTTATTTGTTTCATTAGTCTAAATAAAGATGAAAATACTTCTGCAAGCCTGATGTTTTCTCAGTTGTTCTGACTCCGGTATCTCTGCACCTTTCACATCATTGCTTATGTCCCCCTGTTCCACTTCACCAGAGGGCAGGGTAGGTGATAACTGTAGCAGACACATATAGTACATGGCAACCTACCTTAGCATCCATTTGGACATTCATGGAAAATAGTTCAGTTTCAATGCTCAGTCAATTGCCAGGAATGGCAGTATCACACCTGATATTCCAACCTGAATGTATATATATATTTTAAATAGAGCAGTGGTGGTGCACAGCTGAACGGACCTCGATGCAGGCATTGTTTAGTTGCAGTGACACTGGACTGGGGTTCGATCCTCGGTCCCGCCAAAGCCGAGGTTGGCTGGCTTACAGGGAGTGGCATAATTGGCTTTTTCACTTTTTAAGCAAACAGTAACTTAAAAGAAGCAAATATTTTCAACTTGAGAGGGAGCAAATACGATTTTAAGTATCATCACTAGAGCAAAACACTTTTTTGGCAGTGCTATTCCTATGGTTTCCCTAATGACAATTCTACAACCTGTACCATACAACACACACTCACTCTCTGGCCAGCCAGTTATCTTCAATGAACCAGGGAAAATGAGAATCATTACTTTGTATATAATTAGACAAGTAGCTCCATTAGGTTGAGATAATGAATTGGCTTTCACTGTAGCTGTCCACTGTAACCTTAACCTATAACATTCTGGTTACCTGCCCAGTCCCAGCCACCATTTCTTCCAGAAGTTTCCATAGAAGTTTATAACTCAAGCCAGAAGTCAACAACCTTTGACTGGCAATTACTAGAATCTGGGTATGTAATTTATCATGAGTTTCTATATAATAGAGCATAAATTTAGAGGAACTAAACAGACACATCAATGTGTAGATTCATCAACAACATAGATTAAAATAATTTGTAAATGATGGTAAACAAAAAAGAATTATGTAACAAAATGTTCAATATCGTGTTTTGTTGCTGATTAATGCCTGCATAATATCATATAATAACTGGCATCCATGGGGCCACATACTTAACTTAGCAATTAACTAAATAACCTTTATATAGCTGTACAAGGTGCTTGCAATAAAACCAAAGCACAAACCTTTGTGTCTTTGAGCTGTGGTAGACTAAAATATCGGGCTGTGTTTGTAATGAACAAGACCAGAGTTGACCTTGTCATTTATGCAATTTATGAAACCAATTAAAATTAATTAACACCTTCAAGTTTTATGACATTAACTAGACAGCAGAAAGTCATCCTGAAGTAGCAAGTTCATTATCCTGCTATGCTACAACAAACATTATACTGAATTTAGCACGAGTTAAAAACGTTTTACGCAAACAGTGCATTTAGTACGAAAAGGCAGTTATGGTCTGACCAATCATTTGAAAGCACAGGTATCCGTTAAAACTAATTTTCATTGGCTTGAGACTCCTACTTCCTGCTGCCACATTGAAATTGGACAAGGAAAGTAGCCCTTGATTAGATAAGACATCAGATTTATCTGGATGTTTGGATTTAATTGAATATGCCCTTTCACAGTCTAAGTACATTTGATTGAATATGCCCTTTAATGGCCTAAGTGTGTTTGATTGAAACAGCCCTCAATACTTGTATAGTGTACAGAAGATACTAGAATCCTCACCGTCAGGTATTATTTAAAAAACTGCTCACCTTCTTACAGAATGCTATGAGCTTAACTACAAAAGAAGGAACTGTTGAGTAAAATATGGGTATTGCTGTTAAAAGTGAGGCTTTAGAGACTTAGCATGCTTACCAGTAGATGTATAGAGTACTTTGTGAAAAACAGGAACTTGACTTATAAATTGCTTAAAAAAAAAAAACATTAAAGGAAATATTTGTAAATAAAGATAAAGGCGACATGGCTCAAGCAGTAAGAGCAGTTGTCTGGCAGTCGGAGGGTTGCTGGTTCGATCCCCTGCCCGGGCTGTGTCGAAATGTCCCTGAGCAAGACACCAATCGCCATTAGTGTGCGAGTGTGTGTATGAATGGGTGAATGAGAAGCATCAATTGTACAGCGCTTTGGATAAAGGCGCTATATAAATGCCAACCATTTACCATTTACCATTTAAAAGAGAATCAAGCAAAATCACAACTAATAAAAATGACAAACCAATAACAGGGAAAACAAAGGGGTCAATTAAGCTCCCTTTAATACATAGATAAATAGCTAAATACATACATGAAGCAACATTGATCATAAAAATGGGATTTAATGTGAAAATAACACACCTGGCACAGCGTATGCTGGGTGACTTTACCGCCCAGAGAAGTCTTCTTCTGCAGCCATCCACATTTCTCCTATATTGCACCATCAATTTTTATATGTGCCCGATCGGTACCATAACGCTATCTGACAGGGAGAAAATGGCTTTAGGTTTGAACAAGGAGACTCCCACAAGGTTTAAATTTTGAAGTGGCACTGTTCAGTAAAATGTAATACACTTTAATAACCTCTCATGGAAATGTATGAGCAGGAAATGATTTTGTGAAACATTCGGCATGCTTGCCAATTTGTCTTTAGAAAAAAAATAACTGGAGAGAGGCCTATTCTGCCCAATTCACCAGGCATTCAGACGGAAGGAACTTATTTATTAAGATTAAGAACTTTTAAACAATTATATCAGAAAAAAGATTAATAAGAGTTTATGTTATTTATATCATGATGAAATGAATAAGTTAAAAGACTAGAGATACTGGATAGCTTCATTTTTCTTTGTTAAATTTTATGACTTTGACTCCTTTGGTGGTCAAAGTAATAAAAAGCACTTATATTGAGTGTGTTCAACCACATGTGTGTTGTGGAATGTTTCTGTACACATTTATACAGATATATTATTCTGAAGACAAACACCCCAGCCCTGAGATTTTGTATTCTATAAAGATAAGCAAAAGCATACTGTCAATCATATTTGATAGAAGGATCTAAATGACATTCCCTGAAAAATATAAACCCACCCATCCATCCCCAGCCATCCCAACACATCTTACATCAGTTCAAAATCACCCAACAGTACCACACACCCATAATATTCCTTACTGTAAGCCACGGGTCAGCGTATTAAATAGCTTATCTTTCCCCTAAAGCTACTCATCATTGCTAATATTATATCACCATAATGGCAGTGAAATCTGTTTGATTTTGTTTCACAAGACTTTTTTTTTCATATACAGAGAGGGAAGAGAGGGGATTCAGAATCGTACATGCTCAAGTACAAAGCTCTTTCAGATGTATTTATTCAGAAGATTTGTCATCACGCTTGGAGCCAAAGGGCCCTGTTGGCCTCTCTCGGATTTTAATGATCCTCGGTGGGACTGGACCAGACCCCTTTCTGATGTACGATATGCACCCAGAAGAACCACAACCTCTTTCATATGTCACCACGGTGCAAGAGGCAAAGGCATGGGAGAAGGAAAGAAGACTTTCAAAAAACAGACTTCAGTCGATTTTTTGAACCAGATAAAACAATCTTTAAAATGTTGTGTTAATGGCAGCACTTCTGCACATTAAGTGCAATTCAAAAAAGGAGAGTGAACATTTCTCCTCACAAATGTATCTGTATATTTTATGCATAATAATTCAGAGTTTGAACAAATAGCGTAAAACTCAGCAAAGGAGAAAGGGCTTTCCAGAGCTGATGAAGACTTTAGCCTTCAAATTCCCGAAGTGAAAGACTGGCCCACTACCTCAGTACATTTGAATGATAAACATAATGATTGTAAGCTAGGTGAAGCAAATGGTCTAACTTTAAAATGTGAGTTGGTAAGCAGCTGCATCTTCATTTTGTGTTGCCTGATAACATAGACAGCAGTGAAAACAGAAGGAAGGACTAAGAAACATTTCTGGAGCAAATCGTTTTATGTAGTCGGTCATTTTATGTAGTCCATTAATCACTGGTAGACATATCACCCAAAGAGACTTCCCACTGGTAGACCTATTACGCGAACAGACTCTTTCATACCTCTCCCCTAACCCTGCTGCCATTTTCAACATAAACGCCAGTGTTGAGATATTACAACCCGCCCGAAGCAGGGTGAACCGTAGCCCAGGTATGGTGGGAAAAGAGGTCACGAAGCAATGCGACGGGAAGCTGCATGCAGCCACACCAACGGACCGTCTCACTTCAGCATCCCCGGCACCCGTCGACTGAGACGGGCGCTAATTGGAAACGTGACAGGCCCTTCGTTGTGTAGCTGAGCGCGTCGCATAGGTGAGAGCGAGGGACTGGTAGGAGGCGACTGAGATTCAAACCAGGGCAGGCACTGACATTTAGACATGGGATTTAGCTGTCTGTTTGTTCTTGCAGTGTCTAAACAGTAGACTCCGTACAAAAAAACTAAAGCAAATGTACTAAAGTAACCGTTTAGTTTTTTTCCAGGGCTAAGACTGCTACCTGGACCGTGCATTGATCTAATGTAAGACCCTAGGTACAGCCCGATTCTCACTTTATCAAACAAAATCTAAAATAATTATTCTGGGGATGTGCTGGAAGCAGCGCACTTTCCCAGTCTTTGCTTAATTTCTCCACCCTCCAGTTCAAATCATTAATTGCAATGCCAGCAGCAGAGAAGACTTAGTCTGCAGTAAGATTACTGGGCAGGCCTGTCTGAGAGCACTTTACGCCGGGTTGCTTTTATTCTAAGAATCTTTATGCAGATTGCGTGATATATCTGATCGGCTGACTTTTGTTAAGAGCATGGTAATGAGCTGGTTGTTACATACTTTAATATGCACAGGATGGAGATATGGGATGTTTTGTGGGGAGTGGAATTGCATCTTACCAAAGAGGGAGAAAGGCTTATTGTATTGTGATCTGAGTTTTCCTTTTGGCTTATTTTAAATTAATTTACTGTAAATGGGTGCCCTCAACCCCACATTGCCCCAGGCTTAGTCTAATCAACTGTAAGTCGCTTACGGTAAAAGTATCGGCTAAATAACATGTAATATAATGTGCTGGGTGGGTTGTCATGCTTAGGCCATGTTCTACATAGTGCATGAATGAGCCCCCTGGGCTGAATCCCAGCACACATGTTGCATACTCTTTAGTCCACTGCCACCCTCCTCTACTCACTCCCCCAGAAACTGATCTTTGAGGAGTCCCTCCCTCCACTGTCCCAGTATTGGAGTAGATGAGTGAAGTGGCTTCAGTTCAGCCCTCCTCTACTCCACTGGGGAAGTGTACATCCATGTGTTCTATGAAAGCCCACCCATTACATTACATTACATTACATTATCGGCATTTGGCAGACGCTCTTATCCAGAGCGACGTACAGTTGATTAGACAAAGCAGGAGACAATCCTCCCCTGGAGCAATGCAGGGCCTTGCTCAAGGGCCTAACGGCTGTGCGGATGTTATAGTGGCAACACCGGGATTAGAACCACCGACCTTGCATGTCCCACTCATTTACCTTAACCATTACGCTACAAGCCGCCCCCACCCCACAAAATATGTCACTATTCAGCAAGCCAAGATGGCAGAGAATTTGAAATCCCCCAATTATGCAAGATGTTTAGCCAAATTTGTGGGTCGTTCGAATTTCTGTGTCATTATTATCACGTATGCGTACTACCCAAAGGCTAGATTGCTTACATCTGATTTTAAAAATCTCAGTTTGTTTTTTGTTGCTCATATCCTACAGACAAATACAGCAATTTATGAAGAGAAGCCGGTTTATTTATTTGTTTGTACATTAAATCATCATGACTTTAAACCTAAACAAGCAAGGCAGCTACCATTATTTCAGTACGTGGCTATGCATGAATTAAGTTATTCAGCCAACCGTTCAAATTACATTGGCCTACTTATTATCAATACATTGTAAGATGTTCTATCCATCCATCCATCCATTATCTTAACCCGCTTATCCTGAACAGGGTCGCAGGGGGGCTGGAGCCTATCCCAGCATACATTGGGCGAAAGGCAGGAATACACCCTGGACAGGTCGCCAGTCCATCGCAGGGCACACACACCATTCACTCACACACTCATACCTACGGGCAATTTAGACTCTTCAATCAGCCTAACCTACATGTCTTTGGACTGTGGGAGGAAATCGGAGTACCCGGAGGAAACCCACGCAAACACCGGGAGAACATGCAAACTCCACACAGAGAGGCCCCAGCCGACCGGGATTCGAACCCAGGACCTCCTTGCTGTGAGGCGGCAGTGCTACCCACTGCACCATCCGTGCCACCCTAAGATGTTCTAGTGGTTAATAATTGTTTTTCAATGTGAACACTGTGAAACAATAACTGTTACAGGGAATAGGCTCTTACAGTACAGTAGGTTCCAGCCTACGAGGTGTTCTGGTATTGCACACATCGGGATTCTGCGATTACAGTAAAATGTTTTTGCCGGTTTACTTTCATCCAATATTGCTGGTAACATGAATTAGTGTCTCGATCCAAACTGCAATGTCAGGCTGGTGTTTAAGTCTACTATACAACTTGTGCTTGAAGTTTATAAGGTATGTTGTAGCTTTAAATTGGCTGGCTACATGTAAGATCTGTAATTAGCTGTGGGGATTTCTGTGGGTTCTGAAAAGAAATAACATGTTGGGGAAATTTCATCAATAGCCATTGACTTTAATGACGGCACAGAAAATAGGCTTCACCAATTTTCTTCATTCCCCCTCATTCACTCCTTTCCTCCACTTGTTAACTCCTTCCTTTGCTCCACATACTTCCAGGGCAGTAGAGGACTGATAGTGGGGGAGTGCAGTAAAAGAGAGGGGAGGGAACAATAATGGTACACACCCACAGTCTGGCATCAAACCCCGGCTGTGGTAGCGCTAGCAGTTGACCTACTGGATGACACGTAATTGGCGGTAGCTTTGCCCAGGGTTAGGGACGGCTCCATTCTGAACAGAGGCACCACCAAGGGTCTTTGACCCCATAAAACGATACTATTAAAGAAAATCCTATTCAAGCTCTGATAAGCTTTGAAGGCCCTAGTCAGTCAGGGACCTTGGATGTCATACTGATGTCAGTGAGTGATTACACAGCTCCCCTAGTGTTTGAAGCGTAGATTGCAAAGTAATGCGTTCTGTCAAACTGACAGAAGGTCTGCAGTAATGGTACAGGCCGACAGAACAAATATATAACTAAAATTTACATTTAAAATTGGGAGAAACCTTGTTTAAAAATGTTGCAATAGGTTGACAGAACATAATTCATCTGATAATATTCTGTTTGAAGCCTCCATTTAAACAGTCTACCAAGAGATTGGGCCTTGTAATGATGTCGCCTCCCAGCTCCAGATGGAAATGAGATTCTGCGGCGGAGAAATTCATAATTTTGTGACACGTGGCATGTTTCATTATGAAATATATTCATCCTCAAGTGAAAGATGAAAGATATTCATCCTCAAGTGACAACTGTACAAGAGCGAGAATCCAACATTTACTGCATGGTGCAGAGGTTGCCACAACTACTGTAGCTGTACTTGATCATTGTTCGACATAGATTTTATTATATTATTGGCCATCGATTATATAATGATTCTAATGTGAAGGAGATTCAGTAGAAATTGTTGGCTTGAGAGCCACAATTAGTGTTACTGTAGCAGTCTGAACAATTGTTTTAATCCTGTAGTCTTTAGATTTGAGACTTGAAAACATTAGACCTCAACATTAGTTACTTTTTCCTTGACAATGTCTTTACCCCTTGTTCAATACTGAAACTGTCATTTGGTCTTATTTAGCAGAAAAGTAATTAAAATAAGATCTTGAGTCAAAATAGAAGACTACAATACCTACAATACCAGTGAGAGCAGAAATGTATGTCATTAAATGACCCTAATTTAAGTTTATGGAAGCTTTTTTTAGTTTATTTTAGAGACCATCAGAGTGTCATATAAGCTATGGAGAGAAAACTGTCAAAAGTTCAGCACAAAGAGACTGAATTATCCTGAATTACTGACAAGCTGTAGCCCACCCACCTCCAAAAATGTCATACTGGCAACCCACAGATGGCATGAATACAGCGATGAAAAAATCAGCCCCCGTTTTCCGTTCCCAAATCAGAGAAGACGAATAACGTCAGAGAGAATATTCATGGCGATTTCAATGCATTTTCCTGCGGTTAAAAATGAATGACTATTGGTTGTTGTGATTAACAATGCTCAATTATTCATCCATGGGAATATGCCATTTGAATTCAGCATGTGGCCACTTTTCAGAAGAGCAAAACTTATCTGGGTTTACCCAAGGCAGCCCAGCATGGCTCAATGAAAGGACGATGATGGAAAGCCTTCATCGTTCAGACTGGAGTAGCCATCCTCTCCTTTCCTTGGTATGAGAAAGGCGCTGGCTGTAATGTGACTGGGCCACATGACACAGTCTTTGGGGGGCTTTCACTCTCTTTTGGGTTGCTGTGTAGCTCTGGGTCATAGTAGCTTTGTTTAAGTGCAGTACTGTGCAATATTCCCAAAGCAAAAGAAAAGCACATGTGTATCTCGGCTCTTGGGATGTGGAGGATGGTAGTTATTGCTCTAGAAAAGGATGAAGGATCTCTGTATCAAGTGGCCTGATCTATTATTCACAACAGCTCACTGAAAGTGATCATAATGCACTTAACAGTATACAGTACATCTATATGCATACAATATTGTGCAAAGCACCCTAGATGTTCTCATATATATATTTGGTCTTGGATGTTTTTTTATATTTTCGGCTTTCTGCATTAGGGTGTCGAATTTGAGCATTCATTTTCCAAAAAATTCAATGTGACTGATAAGTATTTTTGTATTTTGTTAAATGAAGTATCATATTAAGTGATAGACCACCTTTCAGATAAAATCTTGATCAAGGTTGTCTGGAATTACCTGGAGAGCCAGAAGCAATTGAAACAGCTAAACTTTGCAAATTCTCCAATGTGTTTGGAACAACCTACAGTCACCGCTGATTTTCTTATAAAACTACAGGACAGTGTACCTAAGAGTACTGATGTAGTTTTAAATGTGAAGGGTGGTCACAAGAAATATTAATTCTGTTCATTTAATTATTTGAAAATGAGTTATTATTCAGCAATTGGCACGTTTGATATGTAAACAAAATGTATCCCGCAAAGGAAATGATAGTAGGGTTTACCTGCACAAGGGGATACGCTGCAACGGAATCACGTGATAAAACTTCCTCGGGTCTCAAGTTAATTTTTTAATGAACCAAAAGCCCAAAGAGGCATGCCCTTCAACGTGAATTAAAACTCTTTGATTATGCAGCCATTCATGTTTAATTTACAGAATATTTTAATGTCAATACATCGCACAGTCATAAAATATTAAGAGGGCCCCAGGGTGAAGATGGCTTCCCCTCAAGAAGATCAAAAAAACCAAACAAAACAAAAAAACACGGCCACTCACAGGCTGGGCACTCAACAGTGATCTCATTGCTCTTATCTCGCAGTGCAATGAAATGGAATATTCCATTGGCAGGGTTTGTCTTGCTTCTATGCCTGAGTATTGTCTGGAAGGACACCCCGTGCCAATGGGATGCAGACACGTGTGGGGTGTGTGTGAGTGTGTTTGTGTGTGTGGGTAGGTGAGTGTGTGTGTGCGTGTGTGTGCGTGTGTGTGTGTGCATGGGTATGTGTGTGTGCGTGTGTGTGTGTGTGTGCACATGGGTGTGTGTGTGAGTGTGCGTATGTGTGTGTATGTGTGTGTGTGTGTGGGTGTGTGTGAATGTGTTTGTGTGTGGGTGTGTGTATGAGAAGGGGTGGGGGGGGGAGGGTTGGGTTGAGGAATAAAGGGCAAAGTAGAAAAGCCTGCAAGAACATACTACAACATTTCAGCGAAGTGCGTAATCCAAGGTCGATCAATGACACAAAATCAAAACAACAAAAGAATGCCTGAAAATCTGTACATATTTAATAAGCTTATCATTTCTGACCTCAAAATTAATCTATAAAACAGAAATTTGATAAGCCTCTTTACACTCAGTCGGAAACTAATTTGAATGGCTGCGGGTGAGTTGCAAGGATTTATTACAAATAATAATTAAAACCCACCTGAGTGCAGCCCTCTAGTTTTTGCCTCCTTCTGTAATTTTCCAGGATGAATTAGTGTATGACACACGATGACAGTCCTGTGTTTTATTTATTCGTTTACTTTATTCTGCTGGGGTACTGCATGTGCCTCTGCTGAGATAAAGCAAACACAGCTCAGCCGTCTCATTTGGGCGAAACACCGGGGTTGTGCTTTTTCCCCGGGAAACAGGCACAGAACCTACAGTAATCTCCGCGTTTGGCATAAATAGTTTTATGTAAATAATCTGTCAGAATGGATTTTTTCCATAACATTAAACAGTAAACAGAAACAGATGTTTTGTGATATTATTTCGCAAAAACAGACTTCTCTCATTTTTTACATCAGTGCTTTTAATTTGTATTTATTTTATTTTTCTCCTTTTTGAAAGGGGGATGGGGGGGCAGAACTGGGATTGTACATTTGCTTGTTTTCCTTGGGCCGTTTTGTATTGAAAAAATACTTCTTTTAGTAGTAGAATGCTGAGGGGGAAAGTCTTCACTAGTATCACCAATCCATTTTTAAATGACTTTGGAAGAAAAATATGAACAATGAACTTCAATGAACAGAGACCTTATCACACATGGGCAGCACCTGGGGCCTGTGTCTCAAAGCAGGATTATTAGCTATCTTGATAAATACACTGACTCAAGTAAAGAGAAATGTTCCAGGTTTTGCTTTGTGCAGTTATCTGGCAAACTTCGTAATCCTACCCCTGGATGGAATGGGTGTATCAAAAAGCAGGATTACTGAGTTGGCTTCACAAGTTCTCTGAGTAAAACCTGGAGCAGACCTTTTTACTCCAGTCCATGTTCCAGCTTTGGACAGGTTGTGGGTTTTACTGGGTGAACTTACCCAGCTAACTGGATCACTAGGCCTGCTTCCTGATGCACCCAGCTGAGTTCAGAGCAGGTTCAATAACCACTTTCATTATGTTCACTCTACCTTATGGGGGTCCCACACCATCTTGTCATGTCTGAAAGCTTTTTTATTGGACAAGAGAGGAGGGGGCAATCAAGATCAAATTGGCAAAACGATTGAACTTATTTATTTGTTTATTTATTTAAGCTCTGTACCCTAATTAATTTAAACCATGTTATTCCTGAATAGAACTGCAGTTGAACTCCCTGCAGTTTAAATGTATTTCATGTTAGAGATGTAGTGGTTTGGATGCATCTTCATTTTTGCATAAGCTTTGTTTGTCATTAGAATTTAATCACGATAACAAAAATGTAAAACAAATCCTACAGCGTATGAATGACTTACTGGAAACTACAATTCAGCTGAACGTCGAAACTATCTTGCTCCCACATGGACATGGAGGCATAAATACATTTGAAAGTGATTGCAAATCCAGAGCCGGGTTTAAAATATTATGCACACATCACCAAAGCTTATAAAATAATACCCAGGCCAGTGCTGACATTTCAATATCATTCACTTTAAAATAGCTTGCTGGAACAGCGCACTGTTTCGATAAGAAAGCCTCATTTACCAGTATAGGAGCCGCTGTTCAGGTTACGTAACCATGGCGGGGGAATGCACTGCAGCACTCTCCACGACTGCCGGACAGGAAGTTGATGCGAGCACCTTGTACCCCCCCCCATTTAATTTAGGAAAGCCTTGCTCGGTGACCTCCATTCGGCCTGAAACTCTGCTCCAAAACTGCCTCTGTGCAGATGCCTCCCTAACTATTTATCCAAATTGGGAACGTCTGTCAAAGCAGCCTGACTGGGAATTCTGAGAGACATTGCTTTTGTTGTCTAGGTAACAGGACCTAATGCCTGCCCATGATCCCTTCCTCTCCAGGTTCTCACCCACTTAATTTATGTTCGTTTTGACTCACGGGGGGGGGCTGAAGCTAGCACAAAATGCTCTTACAATGTCACTGGAATGTTTTGTTATGTTATTACAATGCCACTACCTTGGGTGAATGTTTTGTGTTAGCTAGGACATAGCAGTGCAGCATCAGGCAGCAGACTTTCAGATTCAAAATGACATCACGTTTAGTGGACGGTTTTACTTAGCAACAGAAAGGAGCTGGAAGATCCAGTCACGAGTGATCCATGAGAGTGACGCTACACTAGAGTTAGCCCTGCAGAATAGTAGTGTAGAGTTAGTCATGGCACAGTCTGATGAGATGTGTCTTCAGACCACAACATAAAATGAGCGGAGGTATAGCAGGGTTAGCTCGGCTAGTTCCCTAGTAAGCACAGTGAACTGCAGTGAAAGCGGAGGCTCACAGGTTACCGTGACAACGCTCCCTGAGGACCCTGTGACTGGTCACGTGTTCTTCTACCAAAAATCTTCGGACGAGTGAGAGGCCGGGGGTTCAGATCCCACCTCGGACTCAGGTAATCTCTCTCCAGTTACAAAGGAATGGGAAGGTTGTTCCACCACTAAGGATCTCAAGTGGAGAAGCTCAGTGTGCAGGACAAGCGAGATGTATTCACGTGGGTGGCAGTCAGTGCCAGTCGCCCTTCAAAATAAACAAATAGTTAAAATGGGTGAATCCACACATCTTCTTTGGGTATTTATGGTTCCTGCCCTTTAAAAGGCGGCTGTAACCAGACTTTTTTGAGCTGTGAAAGAACATAGTTAATCCAAAAAGCTGTCTTTTAAAAGGCTTCTCTGTATACAGGCTGTATGTACTGAGTTGAAAAATATATTTGTCGACCTGGGACCTGGGAGGGTCTTCCAAACCAACAATGGCTGGGCGGTGTCTCCGAGATGCAGGATGAATCAATAAGCCTCAATGAGCCAACAAAAATGGTGGCTCATTGAGACTGAGGCAACAAACCTGGCTTTGATATTTAGCCCGGAGAGGCGGCCATTTTGTGTGTTAACTCCTGTCACTTCAGAGCTGTCTCTGAAGTCTTTATCAGATGCCATTTTTTCCCCCACGCTTGTACATTTCCTTCTTCCAATTATTTTTTCCTGTTCTCTTAAGCCAACTGCTAATTGGCAACAGCACCCAAAAGTTTTGTGAAAAACTTTTTTGAGGGTTTATTAATTATGAATTTATTTATTTATTCATTCAGTACAAGCACGTAGGAGGTAGCTGGCAGGGCAAATTAAGAAACTAAGCGTGCGAAGTTGTCTCTTTGTCTTGGCTGCTTTCGGAGTACAATACCTCCACACTATGCGAGTGATGGCACATAATACCATGTCATTGTTTAAGAGGGTAAGTGTCCAGTTCCAGGTGCTGTGGGCGGATGTACAGTCCCTGAGGGTTAAGTAGGGGGGCGAGGTTGGCTTTACTGTTGGAGTTGCTGTAGGTGGTGGGGGTGATGGGGGGAGGGTGTGACAACTGCTTAATTCACCACATTTTTGTGATTTTGTCATTTTTTTATTTATTTGTTTGTCAACATATTTACATGTGAGAAATCAAACCAGCATTGCTGGACTGAATGGTCCATTCTTATCTTACCTTTATTTTATGTTATGTTATGTTACAGGATATTGTACAGGCTTACAGAGGGAGAACAGGTGAAGAAAAAATAAAAGCGAACAGGACATTTTGTGACAGAGTACAATACAATTATGTAAACTATACTGTTTAACCCCCTCCCCAGTCCTCTCTCTGTTCACCCCCTTTCCCAAAGAGCTTGGCTCATACCAGTGTGGCCACAAACCATACAGCAGGCAGTTCTGTACGGATTCTGTGCGTCTTCATCAACTGTAGGAGAGTAATAATCACTTTGTGTTCTTCCTCCAAAGAACTGGCAGTCCATAAAAAACAGCTATTACTGCCAGGGTCTATGGTGTGTGTGTGTGTGTGTGTGTGCGTGTGTGTGTGTGTGTGGCTTGTAATTTGTAGCAAGCCCAAGGGAATGTCCTTATAAATGACAAGGACATTTGTGGCAAGATTACAACTTGCGTGGTATTTAATCATCAAAAAACCTCTTTAATAGTCACTGGGTAAATATGAAATGTATTTATTCATTTATCGATCTATTTATCTCAGGGTTGCTATACATTTATTCACATGTAATTTTGTACAACAACAGGTCCCAAGGTCAATAAACAGGGTAATTTCTATTTAGCAGCAAATATATAGCGTGCTTAATAATTAGCCAATTCAGTGCAATTATTACTATTTGTCATGTCAAAAACTGATATTTAGATCTTAATTGTATGTAATCCTAGTAATAGTTAACCAGAATCACATCACTGGTCTTTTTCAAAAACAATAGGCTTGTTTGTTAAAAATGTATTTATTTCTGTAGACAATTGGCTGTGTCTATGGAAAGACCAATAATGCCCGCTACCCTTCCCCTCCGCCTGTTAATTGCCAACCACACTGCCATTTCAAAAGCGTTGCTTGCAAGCATGGTATGCAAGGAAATATGTGATGCCTCATACAATGAACCCGCAAACTGATCATCATTTTAATGGAAAAACCTCTTGGACTAAACCGTGTGGACTGAATCATAAAGCATTATCATTTCCAACTGAAATTATGCTTACACTTTAAGGACTAAGTAGATCATTTAATATATGATATAAATCAGCAAAGATAAATGGAGAGATAGAGTAATCAATTGAATAAATTAGAAAGATTGTTTCTTTGTTGACCACATGATTTAATCATCCCGGTGTCTAAAGAAAATCATGAATATATCTGTGAGCACAGAGTTTGAGACTGACATGCTTTCCACTAGTATTTCAGAGATGTTGAGATCAAGTAGGCAACATAGCACCTGACAGAATGTTACATTTCTACAGTTCCTTACAATCTTTCTCATTGCTCTTTTCAGCAAAATAAACATTTATTTCTGTTCCTGTCAGAAGGGTTATTGAAACTCCGATCCAAACTGGCCCAAAACTGTAAAGTGTATTTATATTTAATATGACTGTGAATGCACATGGCAGATTTCCTTAGGGTGCGACATGCCCAGTCTTTTTCTGGGGCTCAGAGCAGGTGATGAGTTTACTTGTTGTGGCTTTGACCGGGGGGGCGTTTAATCACCTGGAACCGGACGGAGCTGAGCTAAAAGAGAAGGACAGATCAGGCCTGCGGTCGCAACACACAAAAACAATGCAAGTCATCGGCTCAGAGTCGCGCCAGGGAACGGAGGCGGGAAATTTCATCAAAATCCTCTCAAAGCATCATAAAACATTGATTTTGTGTCAGACTCCTAATAAGCGACCACAAAGAACCTCGCTCTTCCTCAAGCGGACGGCATTACCGCGCGTCTTGGCCGCGTCCGGAACCCGTAAAGGCGAGGCTCGCTCCGGGAAGAAAGAAAGGAGTATCTCTTTTTTTCCCCTCATGTTGTCCTGTTATCAGAAAACTTCTCATTTTAGTGAAGACTCACTGGGCAGCGCATAGGCGGTGGGTTTCAGAGGGCAAGTCGATAAAGAGATGTTTTATACGACTTCAGAAGAATGAGATCAGCCATGGTATCATCTCATTCCGGGAAAGAGTAATCGAGGCCTGTGTTTGAGACATTATGACCTGTGGCCCATCTAACCAGACTTGAATTCAGTGATGTTTTATGATGTCATGCTGTACATATTCTTGCCAAACTCGCTGATCTTTTATTGTGCCCATTGGGTTGTTTATGAGGGCACAGAGAAAGAGAAGAGTCATCCAGGTGATTTGAAGATCAGTGAATCATTTTGACAGCCCAAAATATGCCCACCAAATTCCTGCAGAAAAAAAAACTTCAGGTCCCTTTGTGAGAGAAGATTTATCCCAAAAACAAAATTACAAAACACTTCTGAACTCTGTTTGCTCCCTAGCAACTTTTTAACCATTCTGTGACATCCAGAAATAAACTAAATGGCAGCTTTGGATTCATGGGTATAAAGCATATCTTTTTTTTTTTATGACGGAAAACAAAAAATGTGTCCTTCAGCATTTTTTTCCTTTTACAGCTGCAGCATAGTACAAAATACAAGGTTTTCTGTTGTTATGAACAACCAACATGAAGATTATCCAGTGGGGTTTCAAGATGACTGCATTTCAGTTTATCCAAGGAGTAGAGCAGAGGCCCTTTTAACTGAGCAGGGTGTATCAATGAGAGCTCCTTACAAATACAATTCAGCATTCCGAAATGAGTTTAACCCTTTGAAGAGTAGGTTATTACTCAATTTCTTTACACAATTCTAAGTGTTCTAGAATCTACTGCTTTCACTGACTAGTGATTGTTACATTGGCATTGGAGTGTTCAGTTAAGAACCTTCTAATCACATATTTCTTAAACGAGTTAAAGGAACAATCAGGGAAATAGGAATGCTTAAATGAATAATGGTAATAACCATAATCATAATAAAAAAGCTGCAGGGCTTATAATACTAATAACAATGTACAGTTATGGAGTATATAAGAATATTGTAGATTACGTAAGTATCATAGAGTACATAATAACTATGCGCACTGTATGAAAAGTGAAAACAGACTCACTGCTTAGGTCCAATGCTATAGGGTGGAATTAAGGGTGCTTGATTCAGGAGAACCAACCCATGGGTGAGAGTCCAGCTGAATCAAAATGCAGGCATTTCTCAGAACAGCCGCGTGACTGCTTACACAAAACAACTCAAACTTGTGAATGATGACTGGCTCACAGTATAATCACTGTTTTATCTTCAGATTTTAAGAAAGGGAGTTCATCACTGCAACCAGCTGTTCAATTTGTGTTCAGTTAATCGCATAAACAACCAAATATGCATACTTATCTCATCAAAAAAGTGGACTGACATTTGTAATGGAAAGCAGGCAATATGAACTCTTATCCCGAGTTATTTGGTTTACCTTAGGAAGGAAGAACCTGAACTCACTGAGTCATTACTTTTGCCGTGGATTTGTTCTGTCTACATTTCCTGTAATAACTGCAAGAAACTCCAAAAAAACTAACCAGCGTGCAACTTTCTCCTGAACTTTATAAAACATGCACATTCCATTTTCAGATTCTCACACGATATTTCATCATCCCCTGCATGTGTTGAACTTGGATTGTAATGTCATCCCTTTTTAAGTACTTTATTTGTCTTTCAAAGTAAAAGCAAGGACTGTTTTGTGTGTGCCTGATACCTACACAAAGCTCAGTGGTGAAAAGAACACAACAGTTGAAGGTCGGGGGGAGAATAGCAGATTGACAGTATCTGGCAGTTGGTCCTGAATGACACAGATTGAGCTTTCATTTAAAATGGACAGCAGACCGCGCAAATCCACTGAAATGCACAAAATTGAACGATCAATAATGAAATAAACAATTATTTAATCATGTACGTGAGTCAGATGATGATTCTTTTCTTACCAAGCCCTTTATAGTGGCTAATAACACAGCAGAAAACCTGATCAAGGCTAGCAATAGCTCACAAGATTGTTATACTCCGGCATCACGACTGTGGTTACAGTAGATGTCTTAAAGGACGTGTGGTTATTTTGAGTCATGCCCTTTCACCAGGAACGTCATTTAAATTGGGAAAGAATGAGCAGAGTGAGCAGAACTGGGATTGCACTGCATTGCATCAACCATTATGTGGTGCATGAATTTTAATTAAAGCTGAGGGATGTGTGTTCAAAATGGTGGGTAATGCAAAAAAGCATATTTCTCTTGCCAGACAAATTGAATCTGACAATTTTTTTCACAGAAAGAAAGGATTTTCCATTCTTAGTAAGGCTCCTGATTAAGTTCTCATTGAATTTGGACTGTTTATTGTTTAGTGGCCCAATCTGGTTGATTTTTATTACAAATGATTGTCTGAAAAAAGCTTTGTAGCGAGTTTCACTGACAGGATTAAGCTCAGTGCTGGACTAAATTGAGATTTGTATGGAGTTTTGTATGGCGAATCTCTATTGAAAACTGAATTTAGTCTGGGACCAGGCTTCATCTGTGACTGTGAAACTGGCCCTTGGAGTGTCATTGTGAATAATAAAAACCCAAAAGGAAAAGCAAAGTATTTTATATCATGCCCCTAATATAAATACCTTTCCTGAAGAGAATACTGTATACTTTCATTGAGCAGATATGGGTCTTTAGCCTTAAAGGCTGAATGACTAAGCAGTATAATCTTATGAGACAGACCTTCATTTTGGCTCTGATTAAGAAATCTGATCTTCTCTAAAGGCCTCTGCTACAAAACAAGTCTCCAGGCTGTCTCTATTGCCTCTGTGAAGTTTAATAATGACGCAAGTGACTACATCGGACATTACGGCTCGCCAGCCAATGGGGATGGGAGAAACTGGGTCAGTAAAGCTTGAAGATCAATAAGGATGATAAATCAATGCTGTTTGTCTTCCCTGCCGTGACCCCGCCGAATCGTCGCCCGTTCACCAATCGAACGCGGTCCCCACCTCACACCTACAAAGTGCTGATCAAAATGGCTGCCCAGATTTAATCAATACATCTTTGAGGTAATGGAAATCTTCCTCCCTCTTCTGCTGATAAGGATCTAATGTAGGTTCACTCGCTTTACACCACCCACGCTGTGTTCTGCCAGCATCGCCACTTCCTGGGAGAGCTGATTTATTAGTCTCAGTGTCCAAGCATCCTAAACAATTGGGAATATTTGTTTTTGATATACAGTACTTTATTAGGCATGTATTACACTTATTTATTTATTCTTTTGCTGCTGTAGCCTGTCCACTTAAGAGGTTTGACGCGTTGTGTGTTCAGAGATTGTAATGTCACCCTCCTGTCAGCTTCGACCAGTCTGGCCCTTCTCCTCTGACGTCTCTCATTAACAATGTGTTTCTGTCTGCAGAACTGCTGCTTACTGAATGTTTTTTGTTTTTCACACCATTCTCTGCAAACTCTAGAGACTGTTGAGCATGAAAATCCTAGGAAATCAGCAGTTTGTGAGATACTCAAACCACCCTGTCTGGCACGAACAATCATTCCATGGTCAACTTCACTTAGATCACATTTCTTCCCCATTCTGATGGTTGATGTGGAAATTAACTAAAGCTCCTGACTCATATCTACATGATTGTATGCATTACACTGCTGTGTGTGTGTATGCATGAGTGTGTGTGTGTGTTTGTGTGTGTACATTCTGAAGAAATTGGAGAATGGTTATAATTTGAAATGTCCATTTTTTAATTAAAATTGTCATACAATGTACACAACAGTAAAAGGAAGCTCATTAAGAAAGGAAACAGGTACTGATGGGTGATCTGTTTTTGAACTGCCGTGCATTGTTATTTTGTTGATTAAACAACCCTCATTCAGGATGATCATCGTGTATCTGTAACTCTCCATCCTCCGCACAGACACATTCTCAGACATAACATCACACATCATTATGAAAAAACAACCAGTAAATGTATACTCCTTTCAAATGATGTTGCAGTGGCTACAGCTGTGGTTCTTGTTGTTCTTGTGGCTACAGCTGTGGTTCTTGTTGTTCTTGTTCATTCATTAATTCCTTCATTACTGTGGATACTTTCAGTGCCTGTCTGAGACATTAAAAACCACACCAACATTTTAAAGTCAAGGAACCTTACATGAGAATGGGGCATTCTGGGTAATGTGCACCCTTAAAGTCACATCACTAAAAAATTTATTAGATATAAATTTGCTGACTCACTCCCCCTCAGGATACCTGTGTTTCACATCACAGCTACAGACGTACATTTCTGTGGATCAATAGACTCTCAATCTGAAGCCCATCTGCGTTTCCCATGGAGTAGTGTTATTATTATGGACAGAAGGAAAGAAGGAGCAGTGATTATGAGACGCCCTTATCTTCAGCTCACATTTGACTTGACATTATCCTCTAATACAGCCACAGGGAAGAACTCAAGTAAAAAAAAAAAAGATACAGGAGTGTTGATCAATAGAAATAAATTCATGATGAGAAAAAGAACCAACATCAACATGAATTCAAGGCACTCTTTATCATTTTTGTACAGGACTAATATGAAATGTTTTTTTATTGTAATGGCATCTGTAAATGATTGACAAACCAGAACAAAACAAAATGATTTGAATATGAATGATTAGTATGAAGTCAATGCATTGCTGCAAGAAGCCTTCATTAATGCATGTTGGCCCTTATGGGATTTGACTGTTAAAACCTTGAAAGTCCAGTTTCTTGATCACGCTCTACCACCCCTGGGTGGTAAACAGACACGCAATAATCAACGACAGATTATTCCGCACTCGTTCCCTCGTAAATTCAGTCATTTCAGTATTCCCAGAAGAGCAGAGGATCGCAGAGAAATCAAGGGATACTTTGGATCGGTGAGCGAGCGAGGCTGTTAAACAGCGAGGCCTTGAAGATCAAACGGGATTTAGTCTGATGATGGAAACATGCTCTGCCACCGCGTGAGCCACCACGCGGATCACTTCATAAGGGACCCGCTCGGTCGTCATGGGAGACGGCGGGGCTCAGAGCCGGGAGAGGAGAGGAGTCTGATGGCGCAGAATGAATGACTCCGCATCAGAAAAAGGCACACTTCTGAGCCAACCTGGGACTCCTGCCCAACTGGACCGAACAGGGTGGCGGTTCTGCGCCGGAACTTTCTTCATTCGACGCCCGGGTGCTTGTTTGCAACACACTCTTTCTGCCTCTGAAACGCCACTGACTCAATCTCGCACGATCTATGTGTTTCTCAAAGTGTGAAAAACCCAAGTGCCTTCCGCCATATCAGCACAGCAAAGCTCTGCACCCAAGTTTCACAGAGTAAACCGACTTGCCTTCTCAACACCATACTACACTATAAACAAGCCATCTCTCTCTCCCTCCCTCTCTCTCTCTCTCTCTCTCTCTAGAATTCTAACTCTCCATTTCTCTGTCCTCATCTATCTCTTTCTTGATGCATCTCTCTTGCTCTTTTCCATTTTTCTATCTAACACCCCATCTCTCTTTCTCTACCCATCTATCTCTCCGACTCTCTCTATCCATCCCTCTCTCACTTTCTCTATTCCATCTACCTAACTTTCTATCTCTCCTTCTCTATCCATCTATCTCTCTCTCTTTCTGTCTCTCTGAGCTGAGCAGTAAATGTGAACACTACGCTAGGAAAAGCATTAATGCATTAATGTCCAAGCTTTGCTTAAGCAATCCAGAGGGAAGGGGAGGCTGTTCTCCTGTCTGCGAGATGTCATCTCTGACAACGAAAGGATACAGCTCCCCCTGCTGGCCCAGAACGTCATGGGGAAAGTATGCAGCAAGCTGAGACCCTTAGAGGAGGTTCGGTGTGGAGATTTAAGCATGGGCAAAGAAAGCGCTGCGTAAAATAATCTGAGTTTTGTTCATTTGTCTTCGTGGCACAAGACAAAGGATTACTGCCGCTCACCTTCCCTGTCAGTCCCACTCAATCAAAGGAGGCCCACGGCTACGGATGTGTTTTTGCCAGAAAGGGACATTAGGCAAATGCAGAACAGGATGGATTGAGCCATTTCCAAATTGGCTGTTGCTGGAACGCCCGGTGACGGCTGGAGTCGAGGCGGAGGCTATTATCTCCCTCCCCGAAACGCAGACGGGCCGGAGGACCTGAGCGGGCGCCGTCCGTAGCGCCAGCGCTAATCCCAGAGAGCCGCGCGCGCTTCACAGCTCTAATCTCTCTCAGGCAAACTTCAAACAGCCGCCTTTGTCTTTATTTACTTATCTGTTTCCCTCAAACAACTGAGTAAATTACCTGCCTTAGGAGTCGGTCCACTCAGCATTCAGACCCACTTCCCTCCATGTCTCCTCTCCAGGGTACCAGGACTGCACCCTTTTCTTTTTGGGAAGTCTCCAACAAGAAAGATACGTATCTGACCATCAGTTTGTTAATGTCTAAGTTTGTTAATCCTAAATTAAAAAGAAATATCTCAAAACAAGATAATAATACTAAACAAAGGGAACCTGGGTAAACACAAAGCATATTTTTAAATGACTTAATTTATTCAATTTTAGTTTAATTTAAAGTTAGGTCAGAGAATTTATAGAGCTGGAGATGCGATACAGCCGATTAACTTTCCAGCAATTCCACCTGCTCTCAGGGACTCTCACGGGAGCTGAACAAGTCAGAGCCTGGGTGCTGCTGATTGATGGCATCCTCAAATTTAGAGAAGCTCTCCTCAAAAGGCAATACAGAGGCCCCATGACCGATAGGCACTGTGAACGACACAAACCTTGAGGCTTGAGGTTGACAGAAGGGTTGTTGTTAAAATATTTCCTCTCTCGTGCCCAAAAAGGAACCAGAAGAACTGAAGCATGCTGATTATATCATCCCTGTGAAAAAGTAATTGCCCCCTTAAATAACTGGTTGCACCACCTTTTGCAGCAATATTTACAACCAAACACTTATAAATGTTATACAGTATATAATGTATATATCATTCCAAATTCCAGATTGCTCTTTTTGTTGTTGACATTACTGCTGCCGTTGTCATGCAATGTACAAATCCTGAATGTCTTGGTATCACTCGAGTTGGGCTGTGACCTTGGGGTCACCTTCTCTCCTCCCCTCACCCCCACCTCCCTTTTATCTTCATCCCAGGGCTCTGCGCTGCCCTGCGAACCCTGCTATTGATCAGATGATCCGGAATCCACTCAAATCCCCATCCGTAATCCACCCAGAGAACCCTTAACGCCACAATGACAGACGTAGCTTTAAGAGCAGAGATTATCCTGTTCTGTGTCTGCTTTGGGGCTACTTCTGTACTTGGGGGATAAACGCAAAGGCTTGTGTAGTTATTGTTTACATTACATGAATTTATTTAGCAGATGCTCGGATTCAGGTGGATTTACAACATCTTGCCAGGAGGGCAAATTCGTACAGATAGAAACTGTGATTGTAACACACCTTACACAAAGTGAACTGTTGTAGCAGATGTTGTGGACATAAGCAGTGTATTGTAATATACAACATATATTACAGGCACCTCCAGCTCCACCTCCAACAAGGGACTGAAGTTCAGAGACTAGGAGCAAGGACAGTTTGGCTGAGGGACACAAGATGCAGAACTGGGCATTCAGACTACCAGTTCTGGTTTATTATTTATAATGGTATGTTTGGTTGATTCATCATCGGGTTTCATGGACATACAGTAGATTAAGCTTAGTGCTGGACTAAATTTAGTTTTGTATGGAGAATCTCCATCTAAACTGAATTATTAGTCTATGACTGGGCTTAACTGACAAAACTGGCCCTAAAAGTACAATGTTAGAAACTTGTGACACTCTACAATCACAGTGGCCAAGATTAAGTCTTACATTTCCACAGGATTGAATTAATTGAACACTCTTGTTTTCTCTTTTTTAACGTGATTCCCAGTGTGTGGTCACCTAAAAGGATGGCCAGTCAAACATTGATTCTGTGTTTGCTCGGTCTGGAGAGTGCTGCAGGTTTTGTAAGCTTATAAGACAGGAGAATTTAGGGGATTTGTTGTGTTGGTTCACAACCCCAGTGCAGTTGTGGTGTTGGAGGTGCAAGTAACCCTCTCTCCCTCCGCCTCAGCTGGTGTGAGTTTTTCTGGCGCAAAATGGCAGCCGTGCGTCACCCAGGTGTTTGCTGCACATTGGTGGTGGTTTAGGCAAGTTTCCCCCTCATCACTGTTAGCTCTTTGAGTGTCTATGAAAGCGCTATTTAAATGTAATTATCTATCTCTCTAGCTATCTATCTAACCCAACCCAAACTGTTAAAATGAGAGGGAGTGACAGTAAAGAAAGACCTACACCCGTCAACAGTTTATGTTACTCCTTTGATCCTGTCAGCATAAAGTCTGGAAGATGTTTACAGTTTAAAGTGTCTTCTGGACTTCTTTCTGGGTCCTTTTAGAACACATTAGGCATGCATGATGTATCCTCCTTGAGAGACAAGCTGGGCAGGTTATCAAGAAGAAACCATACCGTTCTCGGAGGTATGGTTACTTTTTTTAAAAACACTTGCATGTGCCAGTAAAAGTTGCCAGTAGAAAGCAGTGATCTTATGATTGAACTGTGACCATAATCGGCAATGGTGCATCAAACCTCAGTAGAATCAATAACAGCACATCAGCACATCCATCTTGGAAACCGCAACACCTCCACAGCATTCTGCAGCATGGCAAACATTCAGTCGATAATTACCAGCAGAAATTGAAATCACCAAACAAGTTGCAAACTTCTTATCCAGCGTGGCATTGCAACAATAGCAGTCCAATTAGGGTAAATGTGTCTGTCTAGCTGTATTCAGTTGCAAATTAATCAACGGCTGTTACTTCGATACGAATTAAACCCCATAAAATAAGCATGGACTGCGTTTCATTTTTGATGTTCTCGGTACGCGCCTCACTCCTGTTCTTCTCATGTATCACCTCACTCAACCCTTGTGTAGTCTTAACATTCTGTTCACCCCCCTTGTCCTCAGGGTAAAAAATGACCCGCCTTCACTAAACCCATAAAATAAAGCAGTTGAATTGAATTTTAAACCCCAAATCTATTTTGCATGAAGAAACAACCTGTCACTCATCACCAACTTTCCCATCAAATTTCAAGTTGAAAAAATATCATTTAGGGGGTTTTCTCTGCTGTCAACCATAGTGGTCGGTCATTTTTGACCCTTAAGTCAACACAAGGGTTAAAGTACTCCAATCTCTGTTAGCAATGAACATGGACTGCCTTTGTTTATGTCAAAATATTGTTTTATATATAAATAAAATGTTGCTATTCTCTGTGCCACCCATATTATATATGTTTTTACCTGTCAATGTCAGGTTTTTAAAAAGTTTTTACTGTCAACTTTTCAACAAAGTTTGCTGTTGCTGTTGCTGTTTTTGTCTTGTTTTCCCATATTAAACCACAGGAAAACAAAAAAAATAAAAGAAAAATAAATAAATCACCCAGTGGTGAATTGCTCTGGCCTAACGATTTAGATGAAGGGAATCCAGGACAAAAAATCTTGCTCCACTCCATTCATCTCAATGCTGGCTCAGGAGGTAAGAGCATTCGGGAAACCACAGCTCAGGTCTGTGTCTCCCACCGTTATAAAGCTATAGTTATATAGCTTTATAGTCCTCCGTTAGCTTCCGGCCCTTCAGGCTGGCCTCCTGTGGCCCTCCTGAGCCCGGGCTGTGGGCACCCGGCACCCCTACTTCAGATCCTCCATCCTTAACTCTTAACCCACAAAGGACAGATCCACCTCCATCCACATCCTTAACTCTTAACCCACAAAGGACAGATCCACCTCCATCCACATCCTTAACTCTTAACCCACAAAGAACAGATCCACCTCCATCCACATCCTTAACTCTTAACCCACAAAGGACAGATCCACCTCCATCCACATCCTTAACTCTTAACCCACAAAGGACAGATCCACCTCCATCCACATCCTTAACTCTTAACCCACAAAGGACAGATCCACCTCCATCCACATCCTTAACTCTTAACCCACAAAGGACAGATCCACCTCCATCCACATCCTTAACTCTTAACCCACAAAGGACAGATCCACCTCCATCCACATCCTTAACTCTTAACCCACAAAGGACAGATCCACCTCCATCCACATCCTTAACTCTTAACCCACAAAGGACAGATCCACCTCCATCCACATCCTTAACTCTTAACCCACAAAGGACAGATCCACCTCCATCCACATCCTTAACTCTTAACCCACAAAAGACAGATCCACCTCCATCCACATCCTTAACTCTTAACCCACAAAGGACAGATCCACCTCCATCCACATCCTTAACTCTTAACCCACAAAGGACAGATCCACCTCCATCCACATCCTTAACTCTTAACCCACAAAAGACAGATCCACCTCCATCCACATCCTTAACTCTTAACCCACAAAGGACAGATCCACCTCCATCCACATCCTTAACTCTTAACACACAAAGGACAGATCCACCTCCATCCATATCCTTAACTCTTAACCCACAAAGGACAGATTGCTAATCCTGAGAACACACACATGTGCATGAGTACACACACAAACACACACACACACACACACACACAGTATGTGCACGAGTAGAGATACACACACACACACACACACAGAATGTGCACTGGTGTACACACACACACATGGACACACACACAAACACAGACACACACAAACCTTGGAGCAGAGGACATTCGGTACTTTAATAGTACTTCCTCAGCCACCCCCAGCCTTGTTTGAATTCCAGTCATCATGAAGAACTTGGCGTACTGTCCAATTATAAGGCAATGTCAGCACATTCCAAATGCAAAATAGCCCACGAGCCACGGCTTAATTTTATTTTTTTCACACCATCTGGAAATAAAATACGACTCTGATATTGGTGTTTAATTAGCATGCATTCAAAATTTCATTCAATGTCATCTAAAAGGTGGTAACTGTTAATTATTTTAAAGAACGTACATCCTTATACCTATGTACGGTCAGACTACAGATGCAGCGATAAAGCATTATTAATGACAGAGTCTATAGCCCTACTAAGCCTGACTGGAGCTGATCTGCACAATCCTCATTAGATTTATATTGTATTTATTTTGTATCAAAGGCTTTCATTGCTAAACTGCAGGTAACACAAAGTGTGTGTTGTTGTCTTAGAGGCATATTGCTGGGCAGAAGGGATTCATTTCTGAGGCTGGGAAAGGCCCAGAAAGGAAGTCCCATCTTCTGGGGCAGGATGTACACTGCCTGGTCGGGACAGTTAAAGTTAATTCCATCACACACACACACACACACACACAGTTCTGTCCAATCAGATAAGGTGAATCATTGACAAAGTGAATTCATAGCTTTGATCAATCTTCCCTGCGTTGGCGGTCAGTGCATGACAATTCCAGAAATATAATATCCGTAATGGACGGATTGCACGAGCCGGCTGGATTTATGCCATGGCTTTAACTCTAACGCTGAGAGACGACACCACTCCTCCCTTCAAACCGTCAGCAGGCCAGTTGCAGCTGAGCCCAGCCTGTCGGCCATTTTATAGTCTGATTTGTGCCTTCACATAACTCTCTCAGGAAGAGACGAGACCCAGCAGACCTGTAAAAAGGTAGAACATTGTGGTTCTGTTCTTCTGGTTCCCTTCTGCGTGCGAGAAAGGGAAAGGGCAGATTTTAACAACAACCCTTCCATCAACCTCGGGCCTCAATAAACCAGGTTTGTGTCATTCACGGATCCTATCGGACATGGGGCCTCTGTGTTGGGGATATTCTCTAAACACAGGGATGCCGTCAATCAACAGCACCAAAGTTCTGATTTGCCCAGACCCTGCAAGAGTCCCATCACACATCCCTGAGAGCAGGTGGGATTGCTGGAAAGCAGGCAGAGTTAATCTCCTGTATCGGATCTCCAGCTCTCCAGCCTAATGTGTCACTAAGGAAGGGAGTAATCATGTAGGGCTTTGAAACTAATTAATTCCGTGGACACTAGTAAGACCCCCCCACTGACAATGATTTAAAATACCCACAGCACAAATTACCACTTTGCAACTGTACCAGCTAATTGTAAAGAGACACTGGAGTGTCCCCTCGATAAAAAATAACCAATCAGAGTGTGGGAAGTGCCGGAGGAATGAGGCTGATAGGCTGGAGCAGAAATAGCTGCAACCAAAGCCCATCCCCCATTCGCTCCTTCCTCATCTACAGACTGAGAAGTGTTGGACTGGGGGCTCGTTCCAATCCTTATTTTCACTCCTCATGCCTCTTCACTGCTTCCTGCCCTCACCGCTTAGCTCCACCCAATTCAGATGCAAAGATGAGATAAGAGGATGGAGAAATCGAGCCAATGTGTATTAGGCAAATGGCCAGCGAGGCGTCAATTTGAAGTGACGTCAATTACAGACATGGCAGATATACAGTAGGTACATCATGTATTACAGAAAAAGAGACTTCCACGCTGATTAAACTTCAAGGAGCCTCCTCACTCCTCACTCCTAGCTCCTAGCTCCTAGGATGGTCCTTAAAGATGGTGGACCTCAAACATTTTCCGGGTCACACGAGGACCAGGGAGGCAAGGACGGATAAATTAAGTGATTGTGATTAACACTGGCTGTCCACTTTGGTGTTCAGATAGTGAGGGTAGGGATCTCAGAATCTTTAAATGTAAGAGACAGCTACGCCACTATAGGGCGCTGTTTTTAGAAACAAACTCACGGCAGACTATTAATTAATGTTTCCAAAACCAACAACTGAGAATGTTATTTACTTGGAACTCCCATTCCTCCAGTTTTGCACCAATAAGTGAATTTCTCACAGTCTGTCTTAACCATATGCTGTTAGCCCTGGGGTGTGGTGATGCTGAAAAGCATGAGTGTTATGACTCTCATCTCTAGACTGGGATGGCAAATAAATTGCCTTAGAGTAGGAAGATCATCACATAACGGTATACTTTGCCATGGTGATTACAATGCTGCAGAAAAATGGGCTGCCATTTTAACAGACCAAACAAGCTTCAAAAGCAGTAGCATAATGGAAGCAAAACAAACGACAAATACTGTGCAACAGACCTCCTGAGATGCTCTGCTGATAAAACAATCAGCTGAGTTTCAAACAACTACAACCTCACTTCAGGCAGCTACAGTAGTACTTCTGCCTAGCTACATGTAAATTAAATATTGTAATTTTGAATGAGGCGGCATGGATGGTGCAGTGGGTAGCACTGCCGCCTCACAGCAAGGAGGTCCTGGGTTCGAATCCCCGTCGGCCGGGGCCTCTCTGTGTGGAGTTTGCATGTTCTCCCCGTGTCTGCGTGGGTTTCCTCCGGGTACTCCGGTTTCCTCCCACAGTCCAAAGACATGCAGGTTTAGGCTGATTGGAGAGTCTAAATTGCCCGTAGGCATGAGTGTGTGAGTGAATGGTGCGTGTGCCCTGTGATGGACTGGCGACCTGTCCAGGGTGTATTCCTGCCTTTCGCCCAATGTATGCAGGGATAGGCTCCAGCCCCCCTGCGACCCTGATCAGGATAAGCGGGTTCAGATAATGGATGGATGGATGGATGGAATTTTGAATGATTTTAGCTATACACACACACGTTTGTTAACAAGCCATTTGTTTCCATGAAAATTGTTTAGCAAACTGAGAAATGTGTAACAATGCTGATACACATGGTTGGATTAAAATACGTTTTATAAGCTTTCAAAAAAACAAATTCATATTGCACATTTATCAAAACACCAAATGGTTTTCTCTTTCTTTTTAGTAATAGCATACACGTTTTGACCAAATTAATGGCAACCCATTTGAATTCAGAAGCCTGCGTATATATATTATGTGTCTTACAATTATTGCAGAGTAAGTATAAAGCATATATCATGTAGGTTACATTTCGTCATCTTGGGTTCTTCTAATACTAACTCATTAACGTTACCAATGACCGAGTGAGACGTTTAACACCGTTAACAACTTTATTTTATATTAGACTTCACAACCGTGCCTCTCTAATCAGGCAGGCTACTCCAACTGCCAAGGAGCATGCAGGCGTCCCCAGTGCTAGAATCCCATAACCAATCAGTGGAGGGTGGAATCAGGACCCATATCTGATTTGTCCATTCAAATGAATATACCGCAATGTAGGTAGCATGCGCAGGCTTGCATAACACTTAAGACAAAGAGGATTGCGTTAGACTGACCATGGTTCACAGTACATGCAATAAACATACTGTAATTTGATTACTTGTAATAAAATGATGCATGTTATTCCCACCGAGGATATTAGATATGGCATGCTGAAGAAGCCATGGATATGGGGAATTAATCATATACAGATTGTGTTATATCATTATTATGGTACTTCAGTACAAATCACAGGCAATGCAATGGCATCAAAAAATTATGAATTCTTTTTTAAAGATCATGCAAATGTTGCTTTGCATTCCTGAGTGAGAATTATTTAATTCAATTTACCCAACACCCCAGTTCAGAAATACTCTAAATCCCGATTTAAATAAAGGAAAAGGAAATTAAATTGTATTCTTTAAAAATCAGCATCTGTCCTTTTTTACAAAGCTGAAAATAGTCATTCACCAGGGCAGAGCTCAGTGATTTGTGTGTGATATGAGTGGCACGCACTGAGTAGCCCATTCATATCGCCGGGCCTTGGTCACCCTAATGACACGAACACTCTGGTGCAGAATGTCAAATAGATTCAGCTGGGATGCCTGCCTCTTGGTGGTGATTTGGACAGAAATACCTCTCGGAAAGTTCAATAGGGTTTAATGCTGTGCAGTCCTGAAATGCCCTTATTGAAATTCCGCCGTGAGCTTTCAGGTTACATTGTTTTACATTCTAGCCTCATTTATATTCTAAAAAAAAGATAATTCCAACAGAGCGAAAGGTTGTTTGGTTGTTTTGGATACCGTCTCACCTGCCCCCCTCCTCAGCAAATGATATAGGGACAGAATTGTTCAATTGATTCTTCGCCTACCCCTCCCCCTATTTCGACGCAGACTCAAAACCCACCTTTTCAAACTCTACCTTAGTCCTCCCTCCTGATTTCCCCTGCCCCTCCTTTCTGATATCCCTATCCTTGTCTAACCCCCCCCCCAAAAAAAAAAAAAAAAAAAGGGCACGTATGATGACAACTATGTTTAGAACAGCATTTCATGTGTATTTTGCTAGTTTCTTGATGTGATGCTTTGACTTATGGTAGAACCTATGCACTTGTAAGTCGCTTTGGATTAAAAGCGTCTGCCAAATGACTAAAATGTAAATGTAAATGTACTTTTGTACTCTTTTGTACTCTTGTCCTTGGATAGCAACTATCAAGCGCAATATGCAGATTTCATATGGGAGTGCAATTGTTCCATCAGCATTGATTTGCTGATTTCTTTTTACTGGCAGTTATCCAAATGCTGCTGCTTGATTGAAGCAATCACAAGTCAAAACCCTGTCTTTTTCCAGACCACTCCGCTATGATTGTCCTGCTTAGAATTATCCTCATCCTTCAGAAAAACTACCTGTCCATCATGGAGGACTGGTCCCCCCGAACCCTCACCATGTGCGAATGTATACACATATGGAGTGTGTGTGTGTATATATTGTCCATAATCATGTAAAATGCATGTCTTCTATATGTTTAATGTTGTAAGACATACTAATCAACATATACTTAGAAACCATTTGCAGTATGTGTGGAATTCACTGATGTCGCATGTCTGTGACTGTACTTCCATTTCCTCTTTCAGACCCCATATAGAAACAGAACTCTTCAGCCATCAGTGCTTCCTCTATCTCAGAGCCCAGACGTATCCTTCTTTGCCCTTTCTGTTTTCCATTTTTTTTAACTCAACTGCTGTCTGTGTGCAATCTTTCATTTAATTTTGTTTATGCACGCTATTTTATTTGTTATTTTTCGATAACATGACGTGTGTTCTCGATTCCTTGTTTTACTCTGTTAAATGACACTGAGTTTGAGAAAGTTGCTATATACTGTACATAAAATGCATTATTTATTATCCCATAGAAGTTTGAAAAAGCGCATGCTGTGTTGTCTCGCGGGACAGCGCTCGTATATGAAGCACTCTGCGACTGCTGTCGGTCCTTGTTGCATGAAAAATGAAAGAGGTTTTTTTTTTTTTTAAAGCAACTGGAGTGAGAAATGTTTAAACAATGGGACTCAAGGTTGCATCAGCCCTGGAGAAGACATCTGTCACCATTAAATGTCTGGGTGTGATCCTTGAAACATTCAGCAGCTCTGTAACGTGACATAAAAACATTACTCTGAACTAACAGTGCAAAGGATTCCTGGGCATCCCAGTTTAACAAGGAAGAGGCAGCACACACATGTAAATGGGAGCGCACACACCCACACGCACACACACACACATATACTCTGTGTGTGTTTAATTTACATATGAAGTCTTTAAATTACATCTCAACATGTTGTTCTGTAACATTACTTTTAATAAACTACCATTGACCTTCACTTTAACTTACAAGTAAATATGAGTGTATGAGTGCTCAATTTTGCTCTTTGCAAATAGTATTTGCTGAGTTAATTTTAATTATTGCTGATCCCTCTTTAAATTTCATCTATGGCAAGCTTTCTGGAGGATAAAGTTTAACTTTGGCTTTGAGGAATGTAAAAGTTTTGCTTAAATACATGATGAAAAGCAATGATATTGCATTATTTAACCATACAATATCCACACACATTTCATCCCATCCATCCGTCCATTATCTTAACCCACTTATCCTGAACAGGGTCACAGGGGGGCTGGAGCCTATCCCAGCATACATTGGGTGAAAGGCAGGAATACACCCTGGACAGGTCGCCAGTCCATCGCAGGGCACACACACCATTCACTCACATACTCATACCTATGGGCAATTTAGACTCTCCAATCAGCCTAACCTGCATGTCTTTGGACTGTGGGAGGAAACCGGAGTACCCAGAGGAAACCCACGCAAACACGGGGAGAACATGCAAACTCCACACAGAGAGGCCCCGGCCAACTGGGATTCGAACCCAGGACCTCCTTGCTGTGAGGCGGCTGTGCTACCCACTGCACCATCTGTGCCGCCACCGCATTTCATCCCATATATAACAATTACTTTGTTTCAAAACTTGGTTTTCTATAAAAGAAACATTTATGAACATGTCAGTGCAGAAAAGTATATAGTTAGCACAATAAATACTTCAAGCCTTTACAATAAATAGTGCGTACGTCCTTTCAGCAATTACAGTAACGTTCACAAAGCTGGTGCCATTTTCTCGGGCTAGGAATTGAAAAGCATGCCACCTCCTCCCAGATGCTATAAATGCTGGAAGAAATTATATGAATAAAAAAATGTACATGTCAGTTTTTTCTTTTCTGGCTTCATGAATGCTTGGAGAGAATGCTATCTGAGCTGAATAGTTTATTCCCCGGTTGAAGGAAGAAACTATTTAATGTTTCTGTAGCACTGGAACTGCCATTTGCCTTGATAGATAACTCTACTAACTGCATATACATTCAGTGACAACTTTATTAGGTATTTATTAGACTTATTTTTTGGGACGTATTGGCTGCTGTAGCCCATGCACTGTCAGGTTTGGTGTGTGTTCAGAGATGTTCTTATGTATACCTATGTTGTAACACAAGTTTATTTCAGTTACTGTCACCTTCCCGTCAGCTTGAACCAGTCTGGTCCTTCTCCTCTGACATCTCTCATTAAGGTGTTTTTGCCCACAGAACTGGATGTTTTTCGTACCATTCTCTATACACACTAGAGACTGTTGTGACTATCCCAGGAGATCAGCAGTTTCTGAGATACTCAAACCACCCTGTCTGGCACCAACAATCAATCCACGGTCAAAGTCACTTAGATCACGTTCGTTCTCCATTCTAATATTTGGTCTGAACAACAACTGAACCTCCTGACCATGTTTGCATGCTTGTATGCATTTAGCTGCCACCATGTGATTAGCCTATTAATGGTCACAGTGTATATTCAGAGCTCGGCTGTCATCACTGTCATCAGTAGGTGAATGGAGCTGTCTCACACTTTTACCAGCACTGCATACTGTCAACACAGGCGTTCAAATGAGAATGAACTGAGAACAACCCAGTAAACATTTTTGTGGTGAAAAGTCAGTGATAAGTCAGTGAAACGCCATTTTGGTATTCAGGTGAAAACTTGAAAGTTTTCTTGTGAACTCTAACATAGCAGGTTATATGCAAGAGAAACATGAGCTATATTTAGGTAAACCTAGTCCACTCTAGCCACCTATCCCTCTAGATATAGATTCTAGCATTTGATCACTGGGAAGAGGTTTTGGGAAGAATACTGTCATCTGAATGTACAGTAATTTGACTTTAACAGGGACTGCACGAACGGATATTGTCTCCATCTATATCCCAAATTTCTTAAATAAATGAAAAGACTGAGTTATTTACTGGCTGTCTGGGGTCTTGCACTACTTGGTCCTCACATTTAAGGACCTTCAGTTTGATAAATGACAGCAGCTGCTGTTGTAAGATTAGAGTGCAGGCCCAAAACAGCTATTCAGCAAAGCAACAAGGCAAAAAGGGCCAGTCATTTCAATATATCCTCAAGAGAATAAATAATTTGAAGCCGTTGAGCTTTGCGTTGGAGAGAGTATATTTAAACTTGTTTTTTTGTCTGTAACAAAGCCATCTAAAAAAACATGATTGCCTTTGCATTTTGGCATGAACAGACAAGAAGCATTTAATTCTATTGAGCATGATTCATATTTCCATAATGATAGAGCCAAACTGCATGTATATCCTGGGGTTTATTCATGCAGCAATCCACCCCCTCTCTGCATTGTATGAACTTATGGCTAATTCAATGAGTGACTCACCTCATGAATAATTCAACCTATGAGTATCGCAACTCATGAGTAACTCAACTCATGAGGAACCCAAATGAGTTCAGTAATGGTTTAATAGTTTAATAGTATTTCAGTTCATGAGTAAGTCCAGTTCTCACCTGACCTTCTCCTGCTGTATCCCAGCTTCTCTGTGATGTTCAGTATGTATGTTTCTGAAGGGTTCTGCAATTGTAATTGCAACACACAAGTACATATACATGTACTTTTATGCAGTCTGCAATTCATTCATATGAGGGAAAGGCTGCACATGCAGCAGGAATGACGGTATGAAATGAAATCTGTCACAGGCTGGTGGGGGAGTGTATAGTGCCTCAGGAGAGCTCTCCCTCAGCCGTGTCCCACCTGCGCTGGTGCAGACAGGGAGCTGAGCAGCGAGAGCACATTCCAAAAACACCGAAACAAAATGGTGGAAAGAAACAGATATAGCAATATCTGTTTACCTTGTGAGCATCCCGTGTCTTTGTTCAATAATATTTCCTAATTCGATAGAAAGCATAGCTAATCACATTTAGCTTCATGATTGACTTGGTGCTGCTGTTTCTGTTTCTGAGTGCATGTTTATTTTTTTGTTTCACTAAGCTGTTGTTGAGCTCGAACACTACAGTAGTCTGACAATTACTGCATTTTGAATGCAATCATTTTACTGTTTATGTTTGTTAACAAGCACACTTTGCTTTGTTTTTTGCATATAGACCGACATTTAATTAAAACATTGGACTTGTAATTTCACAAATATAAAAAATATACAATAACATACTTTTTTCTGCTGTGTTTTTAATTTGAGAATCTATTTTTCTCTTCCCCCTTCGGCACTGACAAGTCGTATGGAACTGTCCCAGCACCAAGCCACAACCTCAAAAAACCCAGTAATTCTCACTTACCAGGGTACCTTAACAATAAAGCCCCCAGCTTCTCCTCCAAGTCAACCAAACTTAAAAAGACTTATCCAATCTATAGCCGCCTTTGAAGTCCCTACTGTGAGCCTCTGTATTACTCTGCGTGCCTGTCACGTCACCACCGAGCCTCAGCGATGTGGCTTCTGTGAAGTTTCCCTCACCTTCCCTCTTTCATTTCTTTTCTCTCCAAAAGGTGTAGTTCTCACCCCGAACGGGCGATGCGGGCGGCGGATAAAAACCCCGACGCGCACCGGCGTTTTTTCACACCTTGTCGCTCCTTATAATGACAAGCGAAATGGGGAAAATTCAAGAGGCTTCCGCACAATAGCCTGAACGGTTGGATTCCTGTATGTAAAATCAAAGCCGATTTCATTACCTCAGTCCCTTTGACTTCTGCCAAGTCCGCCGGAGTTATGCTCGTCTTCCAGGCTGCCTTAATTTCACACGGGCCGAATTTAGGCGACTCTGTGTGGCATTTGCATTCTGCTTGTTTGGAGCCGCTTTGGCAGCTCTGCACCATTTTATGCATCTTTTTCTCTCCCTCACTTCAGACATATTGCATTGCTCTTGCAATGTCACGGTGGATGTTTAAGTTAATTTTAGTCATCTGGAATCAGTCATCAGTTTTTTTTACCCCTTGGAAAGTGCCCAGGGAATGACTTTGTTTATACTTGTGAAATGGCAGTGAATGCATGCACTTAATGAGAATTCAGATTTATTTTAAAAGAAGGACAGCAATAACCCCAGAGTTTGAGCAGTGTAAGTGAACACGGGGACCGTTTTTTCTCTAAAATAAATGGATTTAATATGGAAAATTAGAAAAGCCACAGAATTGTCACACCTGGGTACTTTGTTTAGCATCGCCATCTGGCTGGCACTTACAAACTGTCATGTCTGTTAGGTGAGGTTTGGAGCCGGTTTTGAGGCGTGTACACTGCAATACAATTTCTGTAAACCTGTTAATTTGTCCACAATAGAGAGTGTGACAGATCAGTACCTGCGTTTAACCCTTGGAAGAGCAGGTTTTTTTGGGGTGTTTTTGTGTGAATTCTAAGTGAGTTTTCTAGCGCTACATTGTTTTCAGTTACCAGTAGTGATGGTGAAATAAGCATCTCAGGTTGAAGGGTTAAAAGTAGTCTCTCCACAACTCTTCCTGTGACGATGTTTATTTATTTATTGTTTAATTCCTAATGCAAAGTGAAACACAGGAGGGAATTAAAGTGAGATTACGTCAGACTAAATAAAGTGTGAATCATCCCACCGTTCTTATTTACACCAAAAGCAACAGCCTGGGAGATGTGTTATCCTCGCATCTCGTCTGTCCGCGTACCTTTAAGGGCCCAAAGTTTGTTTTCCCTGTTATTTCTGTTTGGGCAAGGGGAAGAGGGGAACGGGGGATAGCTTCCCTGAACACAGTAATCCCTCAGTGTCCAGACCCTGTGGCTGAGCACAAAGAGCAGCAGAGATCGGCGGTTATCAGTTTCCAAATTCCAGCCGCTGATCTCTTGTTCATCCCATTCAGGAATCCGTCCGCACTAATCCTTTCCTGTATCTCCCGGTCTTTGTTTTCCTAAATCGTATTTGTGAAGAGCTTTCCAGTTTACCACCTCAAAGAGTGACGTTTTTTTTTCAGCCAAGACACAACAGTGGACAAGCCAATGAAATGAGCCCACAGCACCAGCAGAATAAAAACTACTAGCCTCATACAAATTGCTGAAGTGGTTAATTGAATGTTATGTTGTTTCATATTCTCTAGACCACTTAATATATCGTCTTAACAGGAGTGAAATATGAATTGTGTCTCATAATTGGAAAAAAGAGGAACCTGCTTCGAGTAAACACAAATCACCAACCAACCATATCCAAATATGATCAAAAACATAGAGTGAATTCAATGTTTATGATGAATAACAGCTCTGACAGTTTAATTCACAAGCATTGAGAGCTTAATCTATTTGACATAGACAGTTCATTCAGTGCAGTTTATTTTAACAGTAGCATTCTACATTAACACTTAGATTTATCATTTCATATTTAAAACATGCAACCATGACCATTGCATGATTTCTCCACTTTATAAGAAATCTACTGCATACCACTGTAATGCATGTACCTTCCTGTCAGCTTCTTCTCCTCTGACCTCTCTCATTAACAAGGCATTTCTGCCTGCAGAACTGCTGCTCACTAGATATGTTTCATTTTTTGCACCATTCTCTGTAAACTCTAGAGACTGTTGACTGTTGTGCCTAAAAATCCCAGGATACCAGCAGTTTCTGAGATACTCAAACCATCCTCTCTGGCATCAACAACCATTCCACGGTCAAAGTCACTTTAATCACTTCCCCATTCTTTCCCATTCTGATGGCCTGAACAACAGCTGAACCTCTTGGCCTCATCTGCATGCTTTTATATATTTAGTTGCTGCCACATGATTGACTGATTAAATATTTGCATTAAAAAGCTGGTGTACAGATCTACCTAATAAATTGCTCACTGAGTGTATTTCAGTACAGTGCAGTGCTACAAAGCAGCAGTCTAGTTGGATATCCCATTGACCACTCATGCCAGTATTACAGTATTATTGTTGTTACTACTATACTATTAGTACTCGTAAATCTATAATGGCATGTAATGGCACGTGTCAGTGAACATTTAAACTTTGATTCACAATGAAATGCTATGTTATATAAACAGAGTTTATGTAACCATGTTTCAATGTAGAACACCCCAAAACTGCATCTTAAAAATTGTAATAAAAAGCTGCATATTAAAAGCACTAGCACTGTCATTTTCATGTTAATTGCGAGTGAAAGTTCAGGCCATACAGCGATTGATCCTGTCACCACAGTGACGTACTGCGTGTCTGCGGTGACGGGCAGTGCACCAGGCCAAGCACTTCTTTTTACATTCACATCTTCCCTCCCGGGACACCTTTGAACCCACTCTGTTAAAAAAAAGTTAATTTCGGTGCCTGTGATTCCACTTTGCCCCTAGCCCTCTGCGAAGACACTGTAATTAAACTGCAGCATCAGATTATATGAAATGTTTGTGTGTGGGCGTGTGTCTCGGCCCCAGAAGTAGAATGTTATTTTAAAAACGTCTGCATCCCCCGTCCTTATTTTATATTTAGTTTAAATTATGCATTGCTCTAAATAAGCTTTAAATGAGCAGCCACTGTCAGACAGGCTCAGTAGACTGGCTCTGGCTCACGGCTGATATTGGCGGAGTGCTCCATAGGGCCTCCACACAGACCATCACACCGTGGCCCCTCGGTCCCCGCAGTTATGTGGCTGGCCATCTTTTTTATTTCTGTAATTTCTTTCATTTTTCATCTTGTGCTTTCTCCAGCTACTGTTGTAGGTGGCGAGGTGGTTAGCCCTGCTGCTAAGGTCCGGCCCGGATCCTCTGTGTGTGGAGTTTGCATGTTTGCCCTGTGTTCCTGTGGGTTTCCATACACAGCCAATGCATGTAGCCCGGCAGGCACTACCGATGGAAGTGAGCCTTCACGGCTAACTATGGCATATTTAATTAATTAAATTAATTTTCGCCAAACCCCCTCTCTTATCCAAACATTCCACAAAATATGGTGAATTTCTCAGTTCTATGTTACATATTTTTATATCATTAAAGTTCACTTATTTAAAGTAAATATCTGTATAAAAATATTTGGATGTATCTATGACCCATGGCCCTGTATAACAAAGCAGGATTATTGAGTTAGCTCTATAACTTTATTGAGTAAAACTCAGAACCCTCCCAAATCTGGAACATGGACTCAAGTGCTGTTCCAGGTTTTATTTTGGCCAGTTATCTAGCTAACTCAGTCGCCCTGCTTTGTGGAAGAGGCCGCATGTACCACAGCCTATGTCGCAGTATTCCCATTGTGATTATTTAGCTGTTTTGGTTTAAAAATATATATCTATTTGGAAATTGAGGGCGTTGCTGAAATATTAAATGGCAGCAGGAAAATGTACAGTATGATCCTGCTTCTTATTTAGCCTGGCTGCCTTGGACCACTGCCCTTCCCTGTACAGTGATGAATTAGGCTACAGATGAATTTGAGCAGCGACTCTTTCTGTCTCAATCCCTGCACAACCTACACATCATAACTTCAGAGGTGAATGAAATGGACAGATAAAACAGGGTGCCGCAATCTAAAGAATGCAACGCTAATGTAAATATAATGCTAATGCCATTACTCCTGCTATTGCCTCAAAGTCAGCTTGTAGATTATGCAAACATTGGAAAATAGAACCCCCCCCCCCCCCCCCCCAAAATGCCTTTGATCAGGCTTGAGTCTGCATATTGACTTAACCGCTGAGATAACACAAAAATAGCTTTTCATTCCCATGTAAAGTGGCATATGTTCCAGCGAGACATGAGGTCCAGTCGGCAGGGCGGCAGATTCTCAGCTCATACACAAATCTCTCAGCACCGCCGGGGGTCCGATCCCCTGCCCGGGCACATTCTGCCTGCGGGCCCGGTTCTGTTTATCACGTCTGAGCTTTTCGCCGTTTGAATAGCTAAGTAAAAAACACAAATGCCAAAGGAGGGATGACTGGCCAGCTCCTTTTGTTTAAAAGTAGCGCATGTTCAATTCCCTGCCTCTTTCTTGGATCAACAAGATAATCTGTCTGCAAAAAGACACAGGCTAAATAACTGTGCTGATACTGATCAAACTTCAGGTCAGTACACATTAATAGACATACTCTTTGTGTGACCATAATACAAATAGTTGTTTCAAATGATAAATCTTTATCAGCATTATTGTTTTAATGTTTTCTAAATCTTTCAATGCAGAGCACAACACTGGTGAATATGAATATACTGATCACTTTATTAGGTACACCTGTACACCAGCTTGTGTGCAAATATGTAATCAGCCAAGCATGTGGCAGCAATATAAATGTTGTAAATGTGAGAGGTCAGAGGACATTGAATGTGTCAGAGGTGAAATTGTATTATTTTATAAGAAACATTATTGGAACTGGTGTTGATCACAGTGACGTAGTATCATCTAAAGCTTTAAACATATTTATTTAAATGTGAGACATTGTTCTGGGCAGGGGGAAATTAATTCATCATCAAAAGACAAGCTGAAGCATGCTTCCTCATTCCACCAAATTGAATAATAAAAGTTTGATATAAGCTGCACAACATTTGGAGCCACAAGGTTTCTGTTTTTTTTTTTAAGCCATAAAGATGAACCATGAATAAATAATCGATGAAGTACAGTATATTTTTTGCTTAGCATCCTTCCATTTTGAAAGAGATTCATATTTGAAAGTGAATCAAAGAAAAACTGCTGGTAAGCAAGTGTGCATTTTTGAAGCTTCTTGACTGTTTGGTGTCCCAGAAAGTGTTTCTTGGCATCCAAACATCTGTCACCTGAGAAGCCCACCAGAGTGTTTGATCACCAGCTGAGTGGGAGGCACATTCCATCTTTGCATTTTGAGTCCTCTTTATTTTCCACAAATTATGAGTGAACAAAAACATTCCTGCCTCAATCTCACCATCAAGCTGAACCATCTCTTTCTCTGGGAACTGCCACCTTGCTCTCATTCTGAATTCAGTTTTTGGGGTTCAATGCTACCACAGTTCGACTATTTTATTTCAGTTTTCTCATTTTATTGTATATTATTATGCATGCATATTACATTTTTACTTTGTATTTTGTCTGTTGTTCAGCTGTCTTATTTTCTTTCATCTTATTTAAGGGCCAGTTTCACAGAAAAAGATTAAGTTCGGTTGAGGTCTAAGGTGAGTTTTGTTTGAAGAATTTACATTCAAAATAAAATGTATTCAAGGACTAGGCTTAATCTGTGTCTGTGAAATGGGCCCTGAATGGCATAATAAAACCACACTTAAAACACAGCTCACAAACTGCAGAAGACTGGCTTCTGTGACCTCTGAAAATTAAATTCATGGCTGTTTGTTGCAGTTAAGTTCCACCATTCATTTTTTAGAAATTCTGACAAGTCTTCCCTATCCGACCAAGCCAATTGGGGTCAGTTCTTTTTGAGAAATAGCATCTGTCATTTTTACAGAAATTCTCAGGTGAAAATGTAATCTCACCTGTAACATAGCACATCAAAAAATGCCATTCTGTTGCAGATAGTCCAGCTGACCGGATTTAACGCTTTTTTCTAGCACTAGGAAACATTAACATAACATTTTTGAGTAGAAATACTTATTTTCTGTTATAGGTTACTGTTAACTGCCCTCAATAGCAGTCACTGTAATAACAGTTTTAATTAATGTATTTTAATCTTCAAGCCAGCCTGATTATCAGTGGAAATCACTCTACAGTGCTCTACAGTGTAACTCAAAGACAACAAACAGTGTCAGCAAAAAAGTCAGCAGAACGGAATTCACTACCGTTGAGTTGTCTAATGTACCTAAACGTTCGACAATTTTAATGTTTGAATGTGCAATGAAAGAGAAGCCAATTAGGACAGTGGCTAAAAACACATTAAATTAATGGTGGTTTAATCTATTATTCATTATTAAATGCATTTATGCATTTTATATAGTCCTTTCCCAAAGGCCTAATAACTATTTTAATATGGCGAAACTCACAAATAGTATGTTTCCTCTCTCTTTCCCCCCTCCTCTCTCGCTCTCTATCTCTCTCTCTCCCTCCCTCTCTTTCCCTCTATTTAATATACTTTATATATACTGTATCAATTTGTCCTGAATACTGTATATAAGCTCTCATACCTGAGTGCACACATTATTCTGTATACTGCTGGTGTCATTAAGCTGGCTACCTGCCTTTACCCGAAATGTATCAGAGCACTGTGGCCAGGAAATGATGGAAATTATCCTGATGCAAACCCCATCAGATCCCTGCCACAGCTGCGTAGCCCTTTGTAGCGCTGCCTGTCGTTTCTCACATGGTGGATTTTACACTGATAAAGAAATAGCCCACTCATAGCATGGCTTTCAGAGGGTGCCTGCTTGTCTGTGCAGTGACAAGGATCCAAACTGCCATTTTGCAGCTCCAAATGCGACTTTTTCCCTTTCAGTTTTGCAGAATTATTTCACCTACTCACACTCAGAGTTTTATTTAGGTTGCCCTTTAAGGAAGGATGATGGTCTTTCATATGCTAGTTTTCCTCAGCAGCATTTGGTTGGTGTCTGATTAAATAGTCAAAGGCAAAAGCCAAAATATTAATATTTAAATATGTATTTATTTTATTATACACAGCAAATATATACTGACCCATGACATCTTCGAGAGCATAAGTAGGTTTAGAGTAATATACAATATTTTTTTTCTTCTTAATCTATGCCATCCAAGGAAATGCCCAGTGTGACCAGAACTATTTGAAGCTGAATTTTCCAGCAGTGAAGTAGTCTGCTTTCTAGTCTTTGAATGCGCATTCATTTTTACATCCATAATCTTCTCTGTGGACACATTGCATACCACCACATTACCAGCAAATGGCTGTACGGGACTAAGGAGGTATCTAAAGGTATTAGCTCTCACCACTGGCTGTTTATCAGACTGGTGTTCAGAGTGGCCTTATAATCAAACCCACTGGACATTGTATAAGATAGATTGATTTCCTCGGTTGCCTCGATATTGGTGATTCATGACTAGGTTTTGAAAGCGCTGTCAGATAACTGGAGAGGTGAGGGAAGTGTGAAGCGTGGTGACTCAGAATAGGAAGATGTCCCCATCTGTCAGCTTCGAGGGATTAGCACGCATGGGGGAATTAAACAAGACTCAAAGTCCACTTTGAAGCATCTGTATGTCCTTTCTGCATGTCCCTGTAGAGATGGGGTGGGCAATTCTGGTCTTTCAGATGGCCGATGTATATTCAGGTTTTTGTTTACACCGATTTCCCAGGCAAAACTAGGTAATTAGGTAGTTATACCACAATAAAATACCACACCTTCCCCAAGTTTAATTTGAAATGTTATTTTCATTTGTCATGAAAGGCTCAAGATCTCCAGTCAGATAAAGTGTTTCTGCCATAATAATAATATTCACAAGGGTTCCCTGGAGAGCATAGAGAACTCCCTGGAGAACTCAATAATATTACTGTCAAAAACAAATACCATTGATGGACTCTGCGTTTCATCCGCTACACGATGCCACCATCTTCACCAAGCTAGACCTACGCAATGCCTACCACCTGGTTCGTATTCGAAAGGGTACCTGGTCATGCCATTTGGCCTCACTAATGCACCCACCGTGTTCCAGGCATTAGTGAACGATGTTCTTCGGGACTTACTGGGCTGACACGTATTCGTTTACCTGGACGACATTCTAATTTACTCCACCAATGCCAAGGAACATGAGATTCACGTCAGGCAAGTTTTCCAGAGACTGTTGGAGAACAAACTGTTCGTCAAGGCAGAGAAGTGTGTCTTCCACACTGACACAGTTGAGTTCCTTGGCTTCATTCTGGAGAAGGGACATATCAGGGCAGATCCCAAGAAGGTTCAGGCGGTCACTAACTGGCCCACGCCTGTCTCTCGAAAACACCGCCAATGCTTCTTTTGATTCGCCAACTTTTACAGCACATTTATCAGGTCCTACAGCCAGGTTGTCTCCCCCCTCACCAAGCTTACATCCACTGCCATGGGAGGGGGCATTTATCAAGATAAAGAGACTATTCTCCTCCGCCCCTATCCTGGTGCACCCTGACCCCACCCACCAGTTTGTTGTGGAGACGGATGCGTCCGACACTGGGGTGGGAGCCGTGCTGTCACAAGTCTCTGCATCTGACAACCGGTTACACCCATGTGCTTTCTTCACCAGCGGAGAGAAACTATGACGTGGGGAACCGAGAACTCCTCGCAGTCGTACTAGAGGAGTGGAGGCATTGGCTGGACGGATCCGAGAAACCTTTTGTCGTCTGGAAAGAACTTGGCTTACCTCCAAACAGCTAAAAGACTCAACTCACACCAAGCTAAATGGTCACTATAACTTCACACTCACCTACGGCCCAGGTTCCAAGAACATGAAGCCAGATGCCCTGTCCCGACAATTTAACACCAGTCCCGAGCGTGAGGCGCCTGAGAACATCCTCCCAGGTACCTGCACTGTCACGTCAGTGACTTGGAGGATTGAGGCGGTGATCCAGAGGGCTCTACGGGAGAAGCCCGATCCCAGGTCCAATCCCGGAACACTCCTCTACGTCCCCTCAGCTGCTCGGGCACAGGTGCTGCAATGGGCTCATTCGTCTCCCCTGTCCTGCCATCCCGGCTTTACCCGCACATTGGCGGTGCTTAAGCGGAAGTTCTGGTGGAGCACCATGATCCCCGACACCAGGCACTTCCTCAAGGCATGCACCACCTGTGCCAGAAGCAAGGCCTCCCACCAAGCCCCAGCTGGTCTCCTTCAACCTCTGCCTGTGCCCAGCCGATCCTGGAGCCACATTGGGGTGGACTTTGTTACCGGACTTCCCCCTTCCGACGGTAACACCACCATCCTCACCATAGTGGACAGATTCAGTAAGGCAGCCCACTTCATCCCCTTCCTGGATTATCCACTGCCCAAGAGACCGCGGACGTACTAGTCAAGGAAGTGTTCCGCATCCATGGAATCCCCTCAGACATTGTATCCGACCGTGGCCCATAATTCATTTCACAAGTGTGAAAAGCTTTCTGCCTGGCCCTCGGTGCCACGGCTAGTCTTTTATCCAGCTACCACCCCCAGTCCAATGGGCAAACCGAGAGGGCCAACCAGGATTTAGGAGCTGCCTTACTTTGTGTTTCTGCTAAGAATCCGGCACGGCAGACCGTAATCGGCGCTTCGCCGATCACCACCGCACACCAGCCCCAGCCTACAAACCAGGTGACTCCGTCTGGCTGTCCACTAAGGACATTCCCCTCCAAGCCACCTCTCACAAACTGTAACCACGTTTCATTAGCCCCTTTAAGATCCACAGCATTATCAACCCATCCTCTGTTAAACTGTCACTCCCGCTTCACTTAAGATTCACCCCACATTCCATCTTTCATGTATTAAGCCTGTATCCTCTCACCCCCTAGGTGGGGAGAGATTCTACAGTTCTGACCTCAACGGGGAGTTCATTCCACCACCTTGGAGCCAGAACAGACAGTATTCGTGAGCGTGAGGTGGAGGTTCGGAGAGGGGGAGGTGCCAAGCGGCCTGTGGAGGCTGAACAAAGAGGTCTGGCAGGGGTGTAGGGTCTGATGATTTTTTGGAGGTAAGCTGGGGAAGACACCTTAACTGCGTGGAAGGCTAGCACCAATGTTTTGAATTTGATGCGAGCCATGACAGGCAGCCAGTGGAGGGAAGTAAGTAGGGGTGTGACGTGTGAGTATTTGGGAAGGTTGAAGACCAGATGAGCTACTCCATTCTGGATAAGTTGGAGGGGTCTGATGGCGGACGCTGGGAGGCCAGCCAAGAGGGAATTGCAGTAGTCCAGGTGGGACAGAACCATCGCTTGGACCAGCAGCTGGGTCGAGTAGGGGGTGAGAAAGGGGCGGATTCTCCGTATGTTGTATAGGAAGAACCTGCATGACCGGGTCACCGCCGCAATGTTCTCGGAGAGGGACAGTCTGCTGTCCATCACCACACCAAGGTTCCTTGCACTGGGTGATGGCGTGAGTGTGGTATCCCCGAGGGAAATGGAGAGATCCAGATGGGGAGAGGTATTAGCAGGGATGAATATCATTTCAGGTTATCTTATAACCTTTTCTTATGATCTTATGGTATATCTTAAAACCTTATCTTATGATCTTATGGTTTATCTTATAACCTTATCTAATTATCTTATGGTTTATCTTATAACCTTTTTATATGATCTTATGGTTTATCTAATAACCTTATCTTACTACTTATGGCTTATCTTATAACCTTATCAAATTATCTTATGGTTTATCTTATAACCTTTTCTTATGATCTCATGGTTTATCTTATAACCTTATCTTGTGATCTCATGGTTTATCTTATAACCTTATCTTGTGATCTTATGGTTTATCTTATAACCCATGGTGGGGCTTGCTCATATTTTATGTGCAGCGGGCTTATTTTCCATGAGTATATTCCTCAACTAAATCCCTTTTCCCAACAAAGTTTGATTATATTTACAGTGCACAGAGAAAGTACTCATCTGCTCAGATTTCATATGTTCTTGCCTCCAAGCTCGAACTCATGACAATAAATAAAAATGTATATTTATGCCACATGTACAAAGTATTCTGCACTGTCAAAAAAAAGGTAAAAAAGGAACAATTCAACCTTAAAGACTAATGAGCTTTCAAAACAACTCAGGGAGAAAGGCACACAGATCAAGAGAATTGCATAAAAAAACAAAAGTCACTGAATTTCACTGAGCGTAGTCAAGCTAATCACAGAGTAGACACCCAGGTCAGGCTGTCCCTCAAAATAAGGCAAACAGACAAGGAAAAAAACTGCCTGGTGAAATGAAATCACAATTATACCACTGGCAACTTTGAAAGAGCTAGTGAGTTCAATGGCTGAGATAATGGCATGAGAAATGTTGATTATTAGTGTCATTGAGTTAAACTCTCAGTCCGTACCTTGTTACTGTTTCATGTTCTGCATTCTGTTTGATAATTTGAAAAATTAAAGAGACAGGTGTAATTCATTATAATGTCATTTATTTTAATGAAATAAGGTTGACCACTGTTATAGTACATTAACAGCGGCCACTCAAATAATTTCAAGACTTGGACTCCCCATAATCCACCGTTCCCTGAATACACACCTCTTCAGACTGTACCTTGACTAACTCTACACTACTTCTCTGCAGGGTTACCCCAATCTAGTATCACTCATGTGTCACTTGTGTCTTCACCTCCCAGCATGTTCCTGTTTCACTTGCATCTTCAACTAGCACTTTCATGGTGTACTTGTAGTTCTTCAACATATCCTTTGTAATCATGCCTCACTTCTACTTATGACATGCCATAACTTTACTGACCCAGCCGTTGCTTATCAAGTTAACTAGACTTGATGGTCATTCCTGTGAATAACTGATGCTTCATGAGGATTGTACTTTGTCTAACTTTGGCTCTTTAGTTGTTCAAATGACCATCACTATGCACTTATTGCCTATCACTTTGAATAAAAGCATCTGTCAAATAGATGTAATATAATGTAATCATTTCCAGGCACTAGGCTGGTTTAATCCACTGCCAGTCTTACTTTATAGTGTATTAATCTTACTCTATACTGAGATGAGCAAATGACATTAAAACACCTGTAAATCTGGATTAAATATAGATGGGTAAGACTGCAACTGTCCATCAATATGTTATAATGCTAAATAGACACATCAGTTACAGCTCTTAGTGCTCAGAAGACCAGTATTTTTCCACTGGAAAAAAACTACCAAAGCTAATCACAATGAAACACAGAGTCCATTTTTCGGTTGTCATTAAAGCTGGGTTTTTGCCCGAATCTTAGCTGGAACTCTTTCTCAGTCCTCTGCCTTCAGGAATGTTGGCCATTTGTTGTCGTCCAATCACACGTCGTCTCTAAACCCAAAAGGCTTCATGCCTCATTTATCAGACAAAACAGTTCAATTTCTCAGCCAAAGAAAGTATCCAACAACACACAGGCATTACTCCTCTGTCCACTAATGATATTTCCAGTCCATGCCTCAGAGTCAAATAAAAAGTTGTCATTTATCAACGCTCAAATATATTTATTTCTTTATTTATTTGTTGGAGGGAGTTTTTCCAGTGAGTGGTGTGAATTCACCTTTCTAATGTTGTCATTCCATCGATACATTAGCACCATTATGTTACCTGAATTGCAGTGTATTGTAAAACCCTAATGTCTTTATGTTACTATGGGATACGTATACAAAATTATAACTGCTGTAATCAGAACAAAATAGGTTGGAAGCTTCCTGTGCCTCAGTTATGATTTTAAGTAACATTACTTAATATTAGCCATCAAGATAAGGGATGGGGGAAGTCGTATCTGTTTCTGGATTTCAAACCACTTTCTGCTCTTAATTATTGAATTAGCCCATTTACATGACCTGTCATTTAGAGGCACATTCTGTGATATAAACTGCTGATAAATGTTCTTGTCTTGTAGCGTTTTATTGTGGTTTAATTTAACATATGAATCAGTCATGGTGCTTACGGCTAATTAGCTGATTGAGCTAGGTTAACTGGTGGCAGCAAAATCCTGCAAACACCGCCCCCCCAGGACCGGAGTTGCATATCCCTGGCCTAGATTATTTTTTATTTATTTTGTTTGCCCACAGATAAAATCAACAATAACAATACCAGGTGCTTGTGCTGGTGACATAGAAACCCAGACAGTTATGAAAATTATTATATTATGATTAATGAAGACTCTTATATTCATACACAGACAGACATATTTACACAAACATATGCAAACAGACAGACATATTTACATACATGTATGCAGAAGAAAATAACAAAAGCAAATAGTGTACATGAAATCAAAATGAAAGTTCATCATGTAGATTGAGCTGCAATCAAAGTCTCTTTTAAAAGTATTTGGAAGACAGAAAGAGCGGTGCAAGGTGCAGGTTAGAATCTCAAGATTTACAATGCCTCTGCATTTCAATCCTGCCAGATCCTGTTCCTGGAGATCTACCATCCTGTATGTTTTCATTTCAACCACAATTTGGCACAACTGTGTCTATTAATTAGCAGCTCATCAAGATCCCTAGCTGTTGAATTAGATTTTTTTGTGAGGGTTGGAGAACAAACCTAAAGGATGGTTGAAAATGAAACAGGGATTGGCAGCTCTGATCTTGTTGATAGCTTGCTGATAGTCACAAGTTAGCCACTGAAAGTTGTTGAAAAGTTGTTATGTTCCGAAGCTGCTTCTTTATTAAATAAGCTAGTGTTTAGTTAGATAAATGGAAAGGGCGTCTCCAATCCATAAAATGGCTGCCTGTTCACTGCCTTCACTTGCTGATGTGATAATATTGTTAAATAGGACTGGAGTAGGAACGGCACATGAAGCGAAGTGGGCTGTTTTTGGATAAGATTAGGCACCGGTGATCTAAGCAGTCTCCTGTTTTGACCAAATAGTTTAAAATCCAAAATATAAGCTGGTTATAGATGTCAACATGCTAAACACAATATCTAAATATTGCATTTAATGAACTAATTCTTTAAATAAAAGCAATGAAAGAATGACTAAACATTGTTCTATTGCAGATTTGTTACTTACCAGGTGGTAATTATTATTATTATTATTATTATTATTAGTAGTAGTAGTAGTAGTAGTAGTAGTAGTAGTAGTAGTAGTAGTATTATACTGTAAAATAAGTTATTACTAACATAATAATGTGACTCATATAAAATTGTTTTAATATTGTTTTAATGTCAAGGGCTCAAAAACCATTTGAAGGCCAAATTTTAATGAAAGACAAATTAGACCCCATTAGATATTTATACATTTATGTATTAATTAGCACCATATTTTTTCAGAAAATGCCACATTTTATTAAGGAGATTTTTTTATTATTTTCAAATGGACAGCCCATCTCTACTAATTTACACCTGTATGGATAACTCAATTTTAACCTGTGAAAAGCATTGCATTAAAAGTGTATTATGACATTAAAATTCAATCTGAATATATTAAATGAAAATAAACTCAGGGATTTGGGGTGCCTTTGAGCAACACAGAATTGACAGAAGGACACAAGGGGAGCACAGAATGAATACAATCATATTTTACCCTTTTATGTGTTTTAAATTATATTTATTTGGATTTGTTACCTTAAGCGAAAATATATTTTAACTAACTACCCCAGACAATAAATACTTTGCTGTTAAGGTTTTCCTCTAATTAGCTCATGCACCTGTGGAGATGCTTCAGAGTAGATGAAAAAGATTGGCATCATAAACACAAACTCCGGCAGGAAGGCGCTGTGCCAGAATGTTTTAATCAGCCTTGCATTTGTACAAATGCAGTATCGTGAGGGCACATCAGTTTTAACTTTAAAGCGAAAAACGACACAGCCATCCGAGAGAGCTGGGAAAACCCACGCCTTTCCATTTTGCGCTCTTTGCCACACGGCTAAAAGTCATGTTGTGGAGAGCTTAGGCATTCCTGATTGGCAGCCTTCTGTAATTAATATGTACACCTGTGGTGAGGTTTCATTAATAAGTGCATTTAAAGATATCGCCACCATACCAACAAATCCCCCCAATGGTGCCAGCGTGCCAAAATGTTTGAATATGCAGAATGTTTGCAGCCCTCAAATTAATTCGTTTTTGTATAATTAATACATTTTATTGTGTATGCAATTTGTACCTCAGTTCCGTGTTTTTTAACCTTGGGCTTAAAAGGCGAGTTAAATCCAGTGGTCTGATCACCCATATATTTTCCCAGTCAGTGTGATAGTATGGCTCAGTCGCCTATCAAGTCAAGGATTTATTTTAGTATTTTTTAATATTTATTTCGCAGGGCACTTTAAAGTGGCTCTAGTCCACAGAGGATTCATTATATAATAATAATTAAAGTAAACTTATATAACTATACGAGAGATTTCAACTACACAGCTGAACCATTGTCAGGTCTCACAAGCATGCTAATTAGTCCAGCAATGAACTCATCAGAAAATACTGGGTGTGACGTGTCCTACCTTTCTCCCTGTGTCCTACCAAATGTCCTCGTGTGCCTACGGAGCAGAAGCACATTTTGAACATGAAAGGGGAATACAACGGTTTAACCAATGTATCTCCTTTTTCCACCCCGCATTTTTTCAATATCAGATAAATTACAGAGCTGGTTGAACACACCCTCTCATCATGTAAGGCTAATATTTAACAATAATTGTATTCGCCGAATGTTGTATCCCGCTTTTTGTGCCAAAACATGTAATATAGCGTATAATTTCCAGCTCAAGCTGTGTGTTCCCCACGGCGTATGTAAATGATCGCCACGGTTACAGCAGTGCAGCGAGTGTCTGACTACAAATGACTGTGAAATTATAGCTGGGAGGGGCGACGACGATAGTGTTGGAAACGGAGGTTGTGTGTGTTTATGGGGGGGTTGCATGTTATTGTCAGAGATACTACAGCACATGATGAACACAATACAAGAAATAAACACATTTTTAAATGCCCAAAAAAAGTCTGTATTCAGTTTCCGTCAGGTCCCTGTATCGCCTTTAGTATTGTGTCTGTTGCACTGGAAGTTCTGCAGAAGAACAATCCCACAGACCTCGGGGGCTGATTGTCACAGTGTCGGCCAAGCTTAGCGGGCACCAGCGAAAGCTGCTCAGAGCTGCTCACGGCCGCACATTCAGCTGCTCAGAGCTGCTCATTCTGCTGCTCAGAGCTGCTCACGGCTGCACATTCTGCTGCTCAGAGCTGCTCACGGCTGCACATTCTGCTGCTCAGAGCTGCTCACGGCTGCACATTCTGCTGCTCACGGCTGCACATTCTGCTGCTCAGAGCTGCTCACGGCTGCACATTCTGCTGCTCACGGCTGCACATTCTGCTGCTCAGAGCTGCTCACGGCTGCACATTCTGCTGCTCAGAGCTGCTCTTTCTGCTGCTCAGAGCTGCTCAGAGCTGCACATTCTGCTGCTCAGAGCTGCTCACAGCTGCACATTCAGCTGCTGGAGGTGTGCGGCGCTCTTCTTTAGATTCGCTGCAGTGCTTCTGGAACAGAAGAGGCGGGGAGAAGTGTCACTGAGGTGCCCAGTTTTCCAGCAAAAGTGGAAAAAGACAAGGGAATGCATACCTTGTTTGACGAGGTACAGAAAGCAAAGAAAGGTCACACACTTTTTCTCCAGTTTAGCCACAGCCACAGTGTTGCTAAGAAGTGGCAGCTCACACTGAATGACTGTTGATGCCAGATGTAAAACTCAAAATACAACATACTATAGCCTCCATTTTTACCTTCTTAACACCCCATCTCACCTAGAATGCCACTGAGAGATCGTACCAGTGGGACATACGTATGTACTTACACACATGCGAATGTTCACAAAACGTGTTTCTCTCTATAACAATAAACAAGGTCTCTTTCTCTTTTGATCTCCCTGTCATATTTCATCTTTTAACTGACATCGCTTTTGCACTTTATTTTTATTGTGTTAGCGTTATGTGCTGTTCTTAGTGATTTTTGAGTCTGTCTGATGAATGCCCAAAATCTAATTGCCCCTCAGGGATATATAAAGTTTATTGAATTTGAATTTGTGCAGACAGCAATATTTTACTGAAATTAAACTTAACTGCTTGTAGAGAAGAAATATGTGTTTGGGCCCTGCTGACAGATGAAGACTGAGCTCATCCCATGTAAAATCAATGGTTTCAGTTTAAAAGATAAAAGTTGATGCTTTGATCTTAGTTTTGGGGCGTTCCACTGTGCAAAAAACAATATTCTACGGTAAGTGGTGCAAGCTGATGGTATTAATGTGAGATTAGATTGATTTCTTGCATTGGCAGCCATGCTTATGTAATAAAGTAGAAGAAGAAAAATTGTGTTTTCTATAATTCATTGTTTTCAGATGGAATACCAATGCATTCATTGGTTTACAGTTGAAATTACTGTTGACAATTGTTTCTGCACTTTCTGTACCAATCCAGTTTGTTCACACATACATTATTTTCCTGACAGAGAGATATATTGCAAACAGCATATATTTTGTTATGTGAAATATTGTACAAATTAAGAAGTTCTGTCTTAAGAAGGGCACCAGCAACAAATTAATTTGATAGAATTTGCATTAATTATGTTTCGTATTAAATTCCGAACAGCTTCAGTTATAAGAACATGAGCTACACATATTGCACAGTTTCTGCCCAAGCACATTTTCTATTGAGCATGGCTGTGTTCATTTCGATGATATCTCAGCGAAACGGGCACATTATTATTAGTGGTAATTTAAGTGCCCTGTCCTCCATGTTGATTAAAGCAGACTGAAGTATTCACTGGGGCCTCCAGCTCAGCGGGGCACTCTCTGAAGGAGGACTTCAGTGTTTGTAGAGGGGAACTTTACTGATTGTATTTCTATCAAGGGACCTGCTTTCACCCCAGAGACCCTCGTCCCCACCAGCTCCTGGTCAAAGCTTTGAGCTGCTTTTTTAAAATCAGGCAACCCAAAGAGAGTTGGGCTTCTCTCCATCACAGAAGTTCTCTTGAAGTTCAGGGGCTGTTCCACAAAGGATTACCAAGTTAGCTGGATAAGAGTAAAATCCGGAACTGCTGTCTTTGCTTCCAGATTTAGGAGGGTTCCGGGTTTTAATCACTGCAGTCTGATGCACTCCAGTGTGATGTAAGTGGTGGTCACTGATCATGAGCTTGACAGACAGGATGAAACAAAACAAAGAGTCGGCAAACCGCCTTTTATTAACTCAAAATAAAGCAAAATCTTCATAAAACAGAGCAAGGGCAATCCGGCAACCTAGAAACGTTCTAATAGAAAAGAAGGGAGAGAAAACACAAACATGCTACAGACACTACAGAACCAGACACTACGAACCCAGAGGCTACAGACCCAGATTGTCAGGTTTTGTGTTTTTCACTGTGTTGTATTTCATTGTAGTGCATTGCATTTCCCTGTTTTAGTACCCTCTGTGCACACCATAGTCACCCTGTCAGTTTGTTCATTCATTGTTATTTGTTTCACCTGCGTATTCACTTCCTGATTGTTTCCCCACACCTGATTGCCCTTTCCTCTTGTTACCTGTATTATAAAAACCCTTCATTTTGCATGTCTCGTCACCAGATTGTTATGTGTTTTCAGTATACTCTCCAGCATTTTCTGATTGATTTCTGTTAAGAGCTGTTTCGCCCCTGACTTGTTTTGAACCATAGTTTATAAACCCGTTTTGGCTTATCGACTTTTGTTTTTGGATTCTGTTTTTGTCTGCTTTGCCCGTCTGTTATTGACCCTTGGCTTGTGACCATGACCCCGTTTTGGATTCTCTTTACTGTTCCTGTTTTCTGCTGTATTGACCCATTGCCTGGACTCTGTATTACTGATAACTGCCACACCTGCTACAGTAACTCAGTAATGTTCTTACTCAACAGGACATGGATACCACTGTACGACCAATCTTAGTCTCAACCATTACATTACATTATTGGCATTTGGCAGACGCCCAACGGCTGTGCGGATCTTATTGTGGCTACACCCGGATTAGAACCATCAACCTTGCACGTCCCAGTCATTTACCTTAACCACTATGCTACAGGCCACCCCCTTACAACCCCATCACCAAAAAATAAGAAAAGAAAATACAGTATGCTGATGTTTTTTCATGCCTTGCATGAATATTCCCCAACAGTCAAGAAGCATTCTGCTACATTTCCAAAATACGGATAGAATCTGAACCCGTGTCATAATGTATTTAATGAAGCTTATGATCAATATGGAAATTATTTTACAAAGCAAAAAACTTGTGGTTTTGGTGTAATGGAACCACTAATGTAATCCGCAGATTTTTTCTCTCCCCTAAAATGATAAACAGTGAAGCGTGTTTATAACCAGGGAGAAAATTCAATAACCCCCTCTAGGTAAGGGTCTGCATTATCAATCATAATTCCCACAATTAGTGACAGCCGGCATGACAGATGCTATTTCCTTTGGACTTCCATGAGATGGAAAATGGCTATTTTTGTTCAAGTTTTTATTTATTTATTTTGTTTCAGGTTTATTTTGCACGGCTGTTAAGGATACAATATAACGTGTTCTGTTTCAACAGGCCTATACTTGCTCTCAGGATCCTGTTGAATTTGTACTTTATATTTATAGTAATTTAATAATAGAACTTTACACATTAAATGTGCATTCTTGTAAAAAAGGAATACCTTTCAGCACTGCCTGGAGTTTGTGTGTTCTCACTGTGCCCGTGTGGGTTGGTACAGTGGTTTCCTCCCACAATTGAAAGACCGGCAGCTTAGGGTGACAGGGGAAGGATGAACATGTGGGCTCAGTCAGCCTGCCCTGCATAAATAGGTTAAATTAAATTAAATTAAAATGGCATCCAAGCACGTGTCCAATTCCTGCAAAGGGCCATTTCAAGTCCAAATCCACACTAAGACAGTGAGAGAATGATGGAGAATCAGGGAAAGAGTGAGAGATAGAGGGAAGGAAGCACTGCACTGCATGAATACAATGTATTGTTTTACCCAATCCCCTTCAAAACTTTATTCAAGCACATCTTGAGCAAATTAACTCAATAATGAAATAAGCAATCAACAAAGCTGAACTGTAATCAGGGGAGAGAATAATTGTAGGTTTAAAATAATATTACAGTGTTTTATTAGCAGCTCTAGATGAAAGCGCATTGCGTAGCCACACTGGATTTTCCATTTTAATTTCAGTGCCAAGTCAAATCATCTGCTGTGTCTGTGAAAGTGTTTATTTCCCGGCATAAAAACAAATAATTAACATTTAATCTCTCAAATGCCTATAAAGGAGAAAAAAATCAGGAAATGTGTTTCTTGTGTAGCTGTATGTTATCATTAAAAAATGCGCTGGCAGAGAAAGTAGGGTATGAAGAGGGATATCTGAGGCGGTCCTCAAAGCTACAGAATGAGATAAGGCTCGAATAGGATCGGAAAAAAGTGTTCCTCAATTAGGGAAAACAGGACAGCTGGCAGATGGGGAAAACATTACTTTCCATATTATTTATTTCCTGAGTCATCAATAGAAGCACACAAGGCACCATCAAGCTTGTTAGAGACCATCACTTTTGGGGGAAAGGACTGTGCTGAAGAATCCAGAAAGGATTTCATAACAAACTGTAACATTTTTTTATAATTTACTATCCAAATGTGTGTCCTTTATATGATGAATTCAGGTTGTCATTGCTGAATTTTCTGATGTGTGCAGTGTGTTTAAAAACTGCAATGAACCCAAGCCCTTAACCTTTCATAAAGAGAAAGACTACTTTCTCTCAAACTCATTGCTACATAAATTTTAATTTAGTGCTCAAGTGTTCATTAAGACATGAAGTACTGTATTTTGCATATAATTCACAATATCAAGTACATTTACACAATGAAATTATTGGCTTGGTTTAATATGAATGTACTGTATGTTCTATTTATGCCATTTGGGGGAAAATATCAATCATCAATACCCACTCTCATTTTCACACTGCATTTACAGTTTAGATTATTTGTGCATCACCCTATTTAACCAGCTGGTTATTTACTGAAGCAATTCAAGAAAGGCGCTTTCCTCGAGGGAACAACCACCGCCTCCCATCTGGGAACCAAACTAACAATTCTTGAGACTACAAATATTTTACTGGACTGCAACAGCACAATATGAGTTAATGCAACTAATTTGTATTTACTGTGCCAACATAAAAGGCTTGTCACAGGATCTTAGAATGTAAGCCACAGAACCTTGAACCTTGAGTCGAGCCAACTCAAAAGTGCTATTGTAATGAGTTACTTAGAAACAGAACCAATTATTTATATTGCAGTGTACAGTCATTATGCTACACTATTGGACAAATGGTTGTTTGGTTGCATTGGTTCATACAGATATTAACTGTGGCATGTCACTGTTTCTGTAGTAATTCTTGCCATTTTTATTTTTATTGACACTCAGTTTCATATCTAATTGAAATGTGGAGTGTATCTCTATTTTTCTATTGTGAGAGTAAGACAATATCAATATATTTTCAATTTAAAACTTGGATAATTATCTTTTAACATGAAAAACGAATTGATGCCTAGTTCATTAAAAACAAATCTATGCCTAGCATAATTTTATTCCTTTTATTTTTTGGAGAACTTGTATATAGAGAAACTTGCCATCATTGCTGCTTTATTAGCCATTAATAATGCATGGCTGAAGTTTAAAGAATTAAAATGGAGCTTTGAATTCTGTAACACCAATAGAGTGTGATAATAAAAACATGCAGGCCGAAGATCACACATCATAACTTAAATCAAAGATGAACAACTAAAAGGCAGCCATTAATCACAGTTTTCTCATCACAGAAACTGGCAAAAACAAGCTGTTGCATAAACTCAGATGACATTCAATGACTAGAAGTCCTCAACAAACTTTGGCAATTAATCTTTTACATTTTCTAATTATTTGAAGCTGTTTTTGAGACTGCAGGAGGCCTGCGTTTTTGGGCCATGGCAGTCCCTAGGGTCGCGACTTAGGAAGTTTTGGCAACCAATCTGACGCAGTTATCATGCACAAGGGACAGCCATGTGTCTCTACCTCCCCTGTACAGCAAAAGGCCAGACATCGATGGCTGCAGAAAAGCACTTGAGGTTTGAATTACTGGGAATGAATCAGCCCAAACATGTTTAACCAGAGGTGGGAAAACCAGCTGGTTCACAAAGTGAAATTCATCCCCAGGTTTTTACTCCGATCATTCCAATAGACGTGTTCATTAGCAGCATTTGTCAGCCAGGTGGTAGAACTCATTTGCGGAATCAGCTGGCACAGTTCATGGGTGGAAGAAGCGCAGAAGCAGACAAGACTTTTATTTTCTGACGTCTGGACTTTCCAGCTCTGTGTTCAACATTCACAATAAAACATTCTGCGTTAGAACACCTCTAATATAACAGACAGAATATATTATATCCTTTTCCCTGGAATTAGAGGTAAAAAATAACTATTTTTCCAACTTTTTCCAACTCGCTTGGGAGAAACTTAATTAATGTACTGTATGTCCAAAGGGGAAAATAAATAGATGTAGAAATGCGGAGCTAATAGTGAAATAGCCACTGGTGCCATGCAAACAACAGTAACTTCATGGGCTGTATTAATTCAAATGTTTTGACTATGGCATTCGCCCTTAAATGTTGTTATTACTGGGAATTTACAATGCTGATTTCAAAGAGAAAAGCGATAAAACACAGGAATTTCACAGACATGATCAAAGAGGAAACGCAGGGCAATGTGAGTTAATTAGCTACCAAGTTTCGGTTCATTGTTTAAATGTTTCTTTGATCTCATTAAATTTGGAGATTAATTTGGCAACATTTTTATATTTGGACAGGAATGTAGTTAAGGCCTAAAGAGTGACAGGAGTGCAAAGCCTGCTAGCTCTGAAGAACCGAAGTGTACAGCAAGTTTAAATAGAGAAGGGTCTGAGGAAGAAGATGTACTTTATTAAACCCAATGGGGTAATTTGTCCTCTGCTTATGACCCTAGTTACTTAGAGAGCAGTGGGAAGCCACAGTGCAGTGCCCTGGGAGCAACGTGGGGTTAAGGGCCCAACAGCTGTGATGAGATCATACCATGGTTACAGCAGGGATTGAACCACCAACTTTCCAGGGGCCCAGTCATGTATCTTAGCCACTATGCTACAGGCTGCCCTTAAGGTAACGCTGTACCTACATAGATTCAAGTGAATGCTAGCAAAGTATGCGCAGGAGCTAAAGCAGTTTTCAAACAAAGTCCTGACTTAAGAAAGATCCCATGGCACTTTGTGAAAGACTAGGGGAGTGCGTCCCAATACTCAACAAAATGTACCCTCCTTTCCTCCACTCATCTCCTCCTCCTATCTGGAAGTACAGTATATGGGGGGGGGGGGGGGGGGGGGCATTGAGACACATTCGGGGTGTTAATCCTGATGCCCTTAAAGTCCCATAAAAACTGTGTCTTGTCATCCACTACATATGATTGGCTGCCCAATCCCTTGCAGGTCCAAACTCAGGTCCTCCCAATGTTCATTCCCCATGGGATCACTATAAAGTCAAAGGTAGTTAAATGAAGATTGAATTAAAAAAGTTATTTTAAAAAATAAACAAAAGATCAATTTTGTAATGTTATCTATTAAAGTTTCACAACTCAATTTAATTTGGCTGACATGTATTTCATTATCTTAGATGACCTTTACATTTTAAGCACAAAGGCATCGCTTATTTCTCCAACCGATATTATATTTTTATGTTATTTATGGTGGCCTTCCATATGATGAAAAGATGAGATAAGTTCAGTATCTTATCTTCTCTTTGATAATTTATTTCGCAAAATGATAAATTATTTTTTTACATTATCTGATATATCAATGCCTGCAAAAAAATGATTGAAAACCACATCAGAGATACATATCTTGCTTGTTCAGTAGTTTTGGAGCTTAACTGCCTGATCAATTAATCTGATAGTGAATTTTGGCATTGTGCCTTATATAGAATGCATCAACAGCAAAGCATTATGCTGCGTATAAGAATGGCTTCCCACCAAGTCTGCATTTCTACATTAAGTTTGCCTCCTTTTGTGCAATATGCAAAAGCATGTATGAGTCTTTTTTTAAATGATAAATGGTCCGCATTTATATAGCCCCTTTATCCAATTGATGCATTGCGTTCACCCATCTACAGCGATTGGCTGCCATACAAGGTACCAACCAGTGTGTCAGGAGCATTTAGGGGGGTAGGTGTCTTACTCAGGGACACATATCAAACCAGCAACCCACTGGCTGCCAGACGGTTCTTACCTCCTGAGCCAATGCCACCAATGTTTTTTCATTTGTACCAAAACATTTGAAAAAAATTTGCAAGAAATTTTATTTCTTTGTCTGATGTATGCGGGAGAAAGACAAAACTGAATTTGGGCCAAGAATTTTATACAATTTAAGTTTAGACTAGCTTACAAACAACAGCGATGTGTATATTAGGCTACTGTACCCTTGTAAGATTTCTCACTCATTCTCACACACTCCACCTGGTGGTGATGACTATCTCAAGCAGATGAAAAAGAAAAATGATCTAATCAGAAAATTTAGATCTCATTCCAATCGTTTATTTTTCTCCTCTTTTATATTGCCCAGAAATTGATCGAGGTCCGCCATCTTTAAAGACATTCCAACCACTTAAACGTTCCTTCTAGGAGCTAGAAGTAGAAGTTAGGAACTCCAAAGCTTTCCACTGAGCAAGAAAACATGAACGCATCCTTTGTGAAAGTATTTTTTTCGGAAAGTCTGACGTATAAATCATCAACCAGTGGATCCATCTCTCCACATCTGCCATGCGTCTGCCATGTTATAACTGCCGTGTTATAACTGACATGTTATAACTGCCATGTTATAACTGACATGTTATAACTACCGTGTTATAACTGACATGTTATAACTGCCGTGTTATAACTGACATGTTATAACTGCCGTGTTATAACTGACGTGTTATAACTGCCATGTTATGACTGACAGGGCTTCAAACTGACGTTCGGCATTCCATTCTCCTAAATCACGTTTTCTCCATTTCCTTTCTTCTTTACCTCTTTTTCTTTCATCTTTTCCTAGCCTCTCCTGATGGGTGGAGCTACGGGCAAGAAAAGGAGAAAAGAAAAGGAAAAAGAGGAGAAAAATAAAGGATTGGAATGAGTCCCTGGTCTGGAATGTCTTCAGAATGATAGATACAGAAATGGCTGACCACCAAACCATGGCATGACAAGACAGAACGCAATATCTGCATATTGCTTTTTACAGTAAATAACTGGGTGTATATTCATATTTTCATAAAGGTTGTTTAATCTTGTTGTATCATACACAACATAACAAACTCCTTTGATTTTTAACTGGCTTTCACTTTAAGTTGTATTAATGTCAGCGTTTCCATGGTTACAGTTCCAGATTCCTTAGATAAGGCACATAGAAGCACCTCAGAGGATTGGGGTTTGTCAGCCCCTTCAAACTAGGAGGGAAAAATATCTTTCAAAGGCACAGGGAATAGATAGAATTCAGGATTAGATTCATGCGTCTCCTTTTCATGTGCACTTTGTCCTCTTCAAAGGGAAATACTGACAGAGCTGATACCATTTTTTTTTGTGTAAAAAATGACTTTCTCAAATTGCAAATTGTGCCCAGCCTTCCGCCTGTATCATGATCTGAATCTAATGAAGTATGAGCGAGGGCAGAGTTAATGGGAAAGAATGAGGGAAGACTACAAAGCCGCTACCCTTGTCAATATGAAAGGAGCAACAGAATGGGCTATAAGCTTGATCATTTCATCTAAGAATATTCGTTATGAAAATCTGTGTCTAGGTTGCCCTAGTCACTTCACTGTGTTATTGAAGCATCATTTATTATTCACTTTGGAATCTATACCCTTAACTTTTAGCAGATTGTATTATTTTAACCATCCATTTACATTCATTTTTTATTTTTATTGACATTTAGTGATTAATCTCTGAGTTTGGAAAACTTTTTTCTCCCTCGTTCTCCTTCCCCTCTCTCTACCATGTTGAAAAGGGTCGTGCGTATCCTAGCAACAGCTCTCCCCAGCCCCCCGTAGTGTAGCTGTGGCTAAGGCAGAGACGGTGGGGAATCAGTTTTACCGTTTCTCTGTTGCACTCGCATCTCCTGCTATTTTTGGGGATGCAGAATTCTACTGGAAGAGCCGACTCTGTGCCTTTTTGCATGCAATACTCTGTTCTGTCCTAGACTGGTCTATTGTGTAGAGTGAATGCAGCTCAGCTTCTGACCCCGATACAGTCACACTATATAATGTGGAATTACCCAAAAACTCAATACCAATGCAAAGAAGTCATTTCACACCTTTTGCTTGCAGACTATACATGCCCGCCCATGAAAAAAATATCAGTCATGCAATTTATTTTTAATTGCTGAAATGCTATGTGAACAGAACAACTGAAGGCAAGTTACTTAATTATTTTTAGTTTTGCTTTATTAAGGTCTTAAGAGTATGTATAAATATACATCTAATTTTAATCTACATAATCTATATAGATTTAAAACATGCCACCTGACGCAATATGGGGTTTGGGTACATGGTTACATTGTTTCCTGAAAATATCATCACCTTCACACATTGCACGTGTTTTTGTGATCAGCATTTTATTTATTATGAAAAATATCGAAAAATACAGGATATAGAATCACTCTTTAACACACATTACATATTCAATATCTGTCTTCGTGAGAGCTAGGCTTAAATGTATGAACTAAGTGGACTCAAACACTTTTAGATTTACTCACAGATGCAGAGTACTCTAGTGTGCAATCAGCAGTACTGCTTTGAACAGTGAGCAAAAGCCAGAATCTAGATGTCTTTAAAGGTGGAAATCTAGGTTTGGAAACATTTTGACATAAATGGTGGAGGATAAATATAGCTCAGGTTTCACATGGATATAGCCTGGCTACTGTAAATCTTAACCAACTTGAAATTTCTCACTTTTCAACCAAATGTAGCATGGATTTTCACCTGAACACCTCGACACAATTCAATTCCACCAACTTTTCTCCACAAAATGATTCACAGCGATAGCTGTTCACCTGTCCAACATTCCCGTGAATCCGTGCTGATGATCTTTATAAAAGCGGGCCACATCTCTTACGCTGATTCATGAAAACAACAAGTCTGTCCAGCCCTTCTGCCCACCTTGCCATCTCCATCCATACCCCACTCCTGCCCTCCATCCATACCCATCTCCATCCCAACCCTACTCCTGCCCTCCATCCTTACCCATCTCCATCCCAACCCTACTCCTGCCCTCCATCCTTACCCATCTCCATCCATACCCCACTCCTGCCCTCCATCCTTACCCATCTCCATCCCAACCCCACTCCATTCCTCCTGCCTGCCTGACCCATCTCCATCCACTGCCTGTATCTGCCTGTGCCATGCACAAACCTGTTTCCGTGGAACTCTAATTAAAGCCTGTTATTTATTACATATTGGTGTAAGAAAACCCAAAACTGTAAAAAAAAAGGCTACAAGTTTACACAATTTGCAGCAATTAGAGTAAACAACTTGTCTTCTAAAATGCACTTTCTCCAGACAACAACAGGTACCCTGGAACAACCTTTTTAAGCTGAAACAAGTTTCGTAAACAGCAGTGATGTTGGTTTCGCATTATACCACTATTACTTCCTTCATTGAAATGGTCACCTCCACCCCCACACTCTCTTCTGCCCCAACTGTTTGCCATTTTGTGTGCAGCAATAAGGCAAAGCCTGCTAATTCAGTTACAAGTCCTAGTTGGTATGCAGTTAGACTCTAAGCCCCAGAACTGCTGTGTCAGTGGGGGGCTGGAGGCGTAGCTGTTTCTGCTGCTTCGCCAACAGTGTAGTCTGCAAAAGTTTAGTTGAGCAGAGAATGCAATTTTAGTCCTGACTGCCTTAGGTCAGAAATGTATTTTTATGTTTTGGTTGGGTACGTGTTAAGGCATTGAACCTCAGCACTTTTGCTACATATATGCAAATAAGAGTCCACCGAGAGAAAAGCGGTCTTTTTAGACGAACCCGAATATGTGACAACGGACCTTCACATTTAACAGGGTGAACAGGTACTTCTGCTAATTCACCACTTGGTCTAATTAGCTTTTTTATTTGCAGCCATTATCTATACCTTTACAGATCGCTAGCTAGTTAGCGCACTCTTACACGGCAATTTGTGCAACTTTATAGCCTATAAAGGAACTTGCACTTAACTTGCATCATTCATTGTCCAATGCTGCGCCATGTACAATAGCCTTCCCCACTTCCGTTCACTCTGATGCCACATAAGATTACCATTAAATGTGTTAGAAACCAGCTGTGCTGTTAATCTTGCATAGAGCATTATCCTGTAGCCAATAGTGCCTTCAAGGCCATCCTGATTTTATTCCTTTATTTCATACTGATTTTATTATTTTTTTATTCTTTTCTGATTTTCTGACACAGCTCACAAACTGCACAGGGACGTGTCCACTCCACCCCATCCCAATCTTAATGCCAAAGTTACACACTGGAACTTGTGTGTGTATCATTGGTGTCATCACTGATCTGAAAGAACACGCTCGAAATATAAATCAAAAGCCTAATGTTTGCTTGATAGCTAACTTGTTAAATATTGCCTCTTTTTATTCTACTCAGAACAGCACTGGTGTTGATGTTAAAATATTTGCATTCTTATTGTACATTAAACACATTATTGTACAACAAACACATTGTAATCAAAAATATTCTCTCAGTACTGTCGATTAAATTCACCTCAATGCTCTGACTTAACAGTACTGTGAAGCATAACTAATGTTAATCACAATTCTATGTTTACATTATGCAAAAAGCCCACTATGATGTATAATCAAAAACGGAATGAGTGTTAATTAAAGTTTGAAAAAACACACATTGTTCATTTAGTAATTTCAGACCAGAATAATTGTGCTATGTATGGAATCACCAGCCAAACTTTAATACTCTCATCACAACTTATTTTCATAACCAAGCACTCTCGGTCTTAATGATATGTGGAAAAGAGTCCAGTGAATATATATTATACAGTATATCTGAGTTATTTTCTGGAATTAGATTTTTTTTTTTTTTTACATTACATTACATTATTGGCATTTGGCAGACGCTCTTATCCAGAGCGACGTACAACAAAGTGCATACCCATAACCAGGGATAAGTTCGCTGAAAGACCCTAGAGGTAAGTACAATTTCAACTGCTACCTGTACAACAAAGATAAGGACAAGGACCATTTTTTTTTTTTTTTTTTTTTTGAACAAACAAACAAACAAACAAGAGCAAAAGTGACCAAAGTTAACTATCCAAACACTGCTTACCTAGCCAACTAAAAATACCGATACACAAAGCAAGTCACAGAGACAACAATTAAGGTTCACAGGGAGGTAGGGAGGGATGGGGAGAGGTGCTGCTTGAAGAGGTGCGTCTTCAGCTTGCGCTTGAAGGTGGGGAGAGATTCTATAGTTCTGACCTCAACAGGGAGTTCGTTCCACCACCGTGGAGCCAGAACAGACAGTAGTCGTGAGCGTGAGGTGGAGGTTCTGAGAGGGGGAGGTGCCAAGCGGCCTGTGGAGGCTGAACGAAGAGGTCTGGCAGGGGTGTAGGGTCTGATGATTTTTTGCAGATAAGCTGGGGAAGACCCTTTAACTGCTTGGAAGGCTAGCACCAATGTTTTGAATTTGATGCGAGCCATGACAGGCAGCCAGTGGAGGGAAGTAAGCAGGGGGGTGACGTGTGAGTATTTGGGAAGGTTGAAGACCAGACGAGCTGCTGCATTCTGGATGAGTTGGAGGGGTCTGATGGCGGACGCTGGGAGGCCAGCCAAGAGGGAATTGCAGTAGTCCAGGCGGGACAGAACCATCGCTTGGACCAGGAGCTGGGTCGAGTAGGGGGTGAGAAAGGGGCGGATTCTCCGTATGTTGTAGAGGAAGAACCTGCAAGACCGGGTCACCGCCGCAATGTTCTCGGAAAGGGACAGTCTGCTGTCCATCACCACGCCGAGGTTCCTTGCACTGGGTGACGGCGTGAGTGTGGTATCCCCGAGAGAAATGGAGAGATCCAGATGGGGAGAGGTATTAGCATTTTAAGAAGAAAAAATAAATCAATTGAAAAGAGCAAAATAATTCCTGAGAACTGTTTTGTTGATGAAGATGCTGAAAGTCGAATGGTTCTTGGTGTAACATGGTGCAAGATGGTGCTGTGATGTGCAGCACGACACTTCCATGACAATTACACTTTGAGGATCGTGTCTTTGACGGTGTTTCCCAGATGTAGTTTTGTTTACTTGGTTTAATTGTGATGCTTATGACTGCAGGGACTGCTTTAATGACTGTGTGAGACCTGTTGTGCTTTTGCCTTGTTTCGGATGAACGCTTTCAGCCGTCGTGCACGGGAAACAGCGTGTGTGTGTTCCTGGGGAATGATGCGTGCGTGTGCTATACAAAAAAAATAAACCCTTCTAATTACAGCATGGACTATGAGGTGTCATGTTATTTAATTAAAGTTGTGTTGTGGCAAATCAGTGCTTTCTGATTCATGATTACGCATCCGACTTTCTTTGATAATCAAATCATCTTTAACAAGCAATTATGCAAAAAAATTTGATTGCAGCAAAATCTGCTAATATCCCTGAAGTACTCTCTGTCCGTATTAGAGCCGTTATTTTGTACATGAACAGGACAAGGAAATATAATTGCCTGAATACAGCTTAATAAACTAAAATCTTGGCTGTCAACATAATTACCAACCTGTTTTTGCACAGCAATATTTAATATGTAACATGATACTCAACAGCAAAATGTATCACATTTTTAAATGCTGAATTCAGTTTCCTATTTATTTAATTTCTTTCAATTACTGCAGACCATTTTCCAAATATATGGACCATAAAGGAGTTCTGCATGGTCGTAAAGGTTACGGCCCGACTATATTGTACATTGAGTCCCATCCCTACTTATTTTATTAATTATCTTTTTTGTTGTTGCATTTTGCACTGAATTAGGAGCTTTGTTTACATGGCTCTGAATTTATATTCAGCAGCATTTTATTGCATAACACCTGTTTGGACAACTGCACAGCTGCAGTGTGACAAATATTGATGATATTTTCTCCCTAATGTCTGGCAGCCATGTTTTCCGTAGGTTTCTAAAGGACTGCCAGGGTAATATCTTGCAATTGGTAGAAAATATTTAATTGTACATGTTTGTTTTTAAACCAGAGATAGAACAGATCGGCTATATTTATGAATACACGTCTAATACAATCAAAGCATGAAAACGAATCTGTTGCTTCAGTCTAATTGGTGGAACAAATCCTTTGGGTGTTTCTGACAGTGAGTAGATTGGGTACTCATGGGCTTTATTGCCATTTTTTGGGAGCGTGAGTTGATGAGACATTTTAAATGTGGTAAAGATCATTAATTCAACATGTCTTTATCTGAATTTCCCTTGGAATCACATTATACGCTTGACTTCAGACCGTGACCTGTAAAATGTGAGACTAAGGGTGCGCCCCAATGCTTTAGAAATGCATCCTCCTTTCCTGCACTACCATCTCCTGTCTGGGGGAAGAAGATGAGTGGAGGAAAGGATACATTTTAATCTTGAGTATTGGGATGCACCCAACAGTAGGTCATGGGGAATGTTCTGGCAAAGGTCAATGGTCAAAGGTCAAACAAAAAAAGGCCAAACGAGAAACATTTTCAATCATTTCAATGCAGCCACATTGAAAACATCGCTTATTTTAAAGAAAGGTGCTTTCTAGCCTTGCCTCTCTCGAGTCATGGCCAGCGCGTCGTGGATGTCTGGCATTTCCCACTTCTTTCCAGTCACATGACCAGTCACAACCTTGTCACTCAGAGAGGAGCCAGCAGTCCCCCTGTGCACCCCGAGGGCCTCGACCCCAAAGGGCGGCCATTTCCTGTGCTACTCAGCCGCACTGCTCCAGGGTCACGTTCCTACAGTTATATCTCCACAGTGGTCAAGAGAGCCGGGGAGAGCGTGCTCCTTTATACGAACAGAAGTGGCTCTGTTTTCCGTGTCAGTGAGGTGCGCCTGCCAGGGAGCAGATGACCTGAGCTGACGGACGAGGGAACATCCGCAGTTCTTCTCCGCAGCCCGCACCTCATTAGTGTCCTCATGACCTTTTCCCATTGAAGGGAACAACGGCCGTGCAGCATACGGAATTTGAATACGGAAATCTATCCCTCTGACATTTATGCGAGAGACAGAGAGAGAGAAGGAAAGAGAGAGATAGAAGGACAGAGAGAAATAAATAAAATGAGAAGATGTTAGCCAATGTGCTTCAGTGCAACCAGAAGCAGTCGTGCTGTTTTTAAAATGGTCACCTGTTTGCCAAGGGGCCTCAACTTGGCTGGAGATTTAGTCAGAATGAATCAAGTCACTGCTGAACTGTGGGTAGGAAATTGGTGGGGCGGTTCTGGGTTGGGGAGGGAGGGGGGTGAGGCAGCCAGTCCTATTACCCACAAACCCCTTAATTTAAGCACTTTGCGTGCACCTTCAGATTGTGCTCCAGATGTCCTTTGCCTTCAGCTGCACGTGAATAAACTGACAAATGATTTCTGTCTGTGCCATATCTGATTCTACGGGAGAGAGAGAACGCAATCATCAGGGTTTCATGAGCTCTGGCTCCGCGTCCTCTCTAACCAAATTCTCCCGCCGTTGTTTGGACATGCTCGCCGCCCGCACAACAGAGAGAGCCGTCCGCCCGCATTCCAATTAGCCTGGCGGCGTGCTAACGGTCTCCCGCGTACTCGCCCTTCACGTTCTCCTCCGTCTCCTCACGTTAAACCGTCTCGTTTGAACGGGTCTGACTGAGCGCGCCTTTCGCACGCCCTCGCAGAGGTGCGAGAGCTCCCCTGGGCGTGAGGCGCTGTATTGATTACTCATTCACACGGGATAATGATGTCTCCGTTATCTCCCCTCTCCCTCACGCGTCCTGTCCCTAAACGGAGAGCGTGTGTGCGTGCGTGTGTTTGTGTGGGTGTGCGGGTGGGTGTGGAGGGAGTGATTTGGGCAGAGGCGAGGGGAGCAGTGGAGGCTCCCGAACGTGTGAACTGTCTGGGACCAGACCGCGGGTGAAGCTCTGAGCTCTGTCAGATGGCAGCTCCCTATCGCTCACCCCGGCCCAATGTGTCTTATAGATACGGGTAATTGAGGAACAGAAAGGAAGTTAATGGAGTGGCCTTTTATGTTTTCTCTCCCATTTACCATTATCCACTGGAGAGATCCTGAGATATGAGGAGAGGGGCTGGGGAAGAGGGGAGTGGAGGGGGGTGGAGGGGGGCATTTAATTGCCCAGATATACATCTCCAGATCCAGATGATGCCCTTGGTTTGGGCCGAAAAACAGTACTTTTCCAGAAAATGAGTCCTAACAGTAATCGGCCCTGAAAGAAATAGGGATAACTGTCATATTGAGGGTAAAATGGTGGCTTTCCATTATTCTCAGAGTAAGAAGATTTACAATAGCCTACTCTCTGGAGTAAAGCATGGGCATTAAAGTACTGTTGCTAAAAGTCATTTCCCCACGGGATCTTTTCTCTGAAATGATAATGGGCAGACCATGTTTATTTGTGACAGCCTGGTTTTCATTTACTTCTCAAGGTTCCCGTTATAACAATGTAGGGGTCCTCGCACGGGCTCCAGATTAAAGTAGGGATTTTACTCTCTACGAAACCGGGGCGCCAGTTAATGTTATGTAGCAGTATAACTGCGAAAAGTAATCAGTCTCATAAAATTACTGTTATCAGACCACAAATTTAGTATTTTAATTAATAATTAAAATAACCAATATTGATGATTTAACATACCGATAACCTGAAGGTTGGAAGTTCTTCGAAAGACTGCTTTAACTCGGCTCTCATGTCTATGCGATGACAAAACGGACACCGGGGTTTAATAAAATATATTTATTAAACAAACATACAAACACATAACAGATAAACTAACGGAAATTTAGTTGGGTAAATTAGTAGGTTAAGTTAGGGCGTGTATGTGTGTGTGTGGGCGCTTGAACAAAGGAAAGGTGGGAGTAGCTAGCTTGAGTAAGCTAGAGTTCTGGGAGAAGGGAATACTTGCGTAGTTTTACTCTATATATGCGCAAAAGACGGCAAATCAATTCACGTACATATATATGTAGCTAACCAAACACATTACAATGGTAGGATGGTAAATATTGAAACACAGATTCACAAAAACAGTTAAGACTAAACTAAACACTGGCTATGCCTGAATGTTTGTTCTCTTACTGAGTCCATAGGCATTGGATCCAAAAGACGTGCTGTCCTTATAGGAGCCGCGATGGTGCTGTGAATGCATGGAGAGATGCGCAGGCTGGGGCGTCTTAGCCGCGCGTTGTCATCTGGTCCACTCGGTTGCTGGAAGGATGTTCGTTGCAGTTGTTCTTTGGTGAGCTTTGCAGGGGTAAACTGATGTAGCGTTCCGCGTACACCAGTTTCCACTCGCTATAGGCCATGCAAGCTCATTGGGAGCATTTAGGGGTTAGGTGTCTTACTCAGGAACACTTTGACACTCCCAGGGTGGGATCAAACTGGCAACTCTCCGACTGCCAGATGACCGTGTCCATGTTGCCCCAAGGGTTGCACACGTGTATTTTATGAGAAAACGAGGTAACTGGGTGTGTCCGTAGGCCTGGTAGTGCGCTGTGCAGCATTCAGCCTCTGTCCAAGTCTCGGAGCAGATGAGCTGAAGTGAATGGCCAAAAAGGGTGCGTCGAAGAGAAGAAGCAGAAGAGAAAAAAGAGAGATCCCAAGAACGTGTCTTGCTCTTATACGGGCCCGTTTATTGCTCCCGCCATTACGGGATTGGCTGAACCAAGTTAGACGTCATTCGTGGTGGACGTCGCGGAATTTTCCTGTGGGAATATGGAAGTTGCAGTCCCTACAACAAACACCTGAATAGCAATGGCCTTATCATTATTACCTGCAAGTAAGTATGACTTCAATCACTTGATAGTCTGTATGCGGTTAAACTGTATATTAATTGGCATCTGGCAGGAATAGTTTCTATTCTTACACTTTCCTGAAATATATATTAATGTATCATGTGTTATTTTGGGGTGCATTAAAAAATTCTGGAAATGTTTTCTTATGAAATACACGTGTGCAACCCTTGGGGCAACATGGACACGGTCATCTGGCAGTCGGAGAGTTGCCAGTTTGATCCCACCCTGGGTGTGTCAAAGTGTTCCTGAGTAAGACACCTAACCCCTAAATGCTCCCAATGAGCTTGCATGGCAGCCAATCGCCATTGATATGTGAGTGTGTGTATGAATGGGTGAATGAGAAGCAATGGATAAGCTCTTTCGATAAAGGTGCTACCTTTTGTTTACCAAATTCATCAAAGGTGCTGCCTACCATGTACCATTTCTGTGTTGCCATTTGTAAAAAGACAATCATAAACTACGTTATTAAGATTTATCACACACAACATTTAATAATGGCATTATTCAAGAATACCAGTATTTGCTCCAATATTTGATGTGAACGCCCTTGAGAATGAGAGGGAATCTATATTTACCTTAATTCCGCGGATGACTGTTTAGTATTGCAAGATGGTTGGAGTGACAGATCGATACATTCAAAGGTTTTATTTCCAATTTCATGCTTTTCTGACTCTATCCAAAATGTGTTTCTCGCAGATAAAGTCTTCGCATAACCAGCACGCCGTCAACAGAATTCATAAGTAGAAATCAGACTGGTGTGTGTGTGTGAAATGCCTCATCATTCAGAGATTCATTAATTTACCAAATATTAATAAAGTATCCTTGTGTTAAATTCCGAATCCATCGGCCAGATATTAACATGCTGTCATAACTCTCTTAAGGGCAATTTTCTTCTCCTTGTGGGAAGGAAAGGCCTGTACGGAATATGGTCATTGAAGAACAGGGCAGTTCCACCTTATCTTCAGTTCTTTTGGAACAGTAAAAATAATTATTAGGATTGCACTTACTGTTGACGATGACAGTGCAATATCACAATAATTTTATTACAAAAAATGTCTGCATACGATAATAGAATTAATAACATACATATTTACATTTGTTATCGACAGTAGTATGGTGGAATGTCCTACTGCATTTACATATGATAGTAAGCATATTTATCCAGGCCTTTTCTATAATGTATGGAAGGGGGTAATGTTTTTCAAAGCAATTATAAGAGTTGAAAAGCGTGACAACAAGGTTCACATGAGAAGAGATTGCTCCTGTCCAATCTTCAACGATATCACAGAGCAATGAAGCTCTTTCTATATTATTTCCTATTTTCTATCTCAGAACACATCCGACTGCAGATAAAGCTAGTCACAAGATGGATTTCTAACAGTCACTTTGGTTATGCCATCTTACCTGTCACTGACTGGGGAACTTTGGAGGGTTAACACAACAGAGAGAGAGGGGATATGGTTACTATATCAGGGGCATACATTATATTAATATTTATCGATAATACAGAATTCATCATTTTCTGTGTGATAATGCTTTCTTGGTGGTTTCCAGTCCAGGAGAAATCCGAGCCCTTGTGGGGGTCTATGCATGTTGGACACATTGAGAGAGACGTCTTCAGATAAAAGCACTGTGTGCCGGTGTAAAGCTTTGCTCGCAGGTGTGGGGAGTGGTATGAAGACACACACACCTTATTATTACCACCAGAGATTAAAGAGCTTGTTGTCTCCCACTGTCGTAGTCACCTCCCCCTGCTCAGTTAGACAAAAGGCCTTTTTCTTACATTTCTGCCACAGAAAATATCACTTTTCCATCCTTTCAGCAAAGTGCAAATGTGGATCATGGTCACAGAAATGTCATCCATACATGTTTTTGACGTGTCCTTTCAAGCTTTCTGTGGTTCTACTGAGAAAGGAGTGATCGGGGAGGTGGGGGCGTATGAAGTTCTTTATGTTCTGACATTCCGAGCTCCAGTTTCAACTGCAAAATACAGAAAGCCAGTTGATCTCTGATGCAGAGAGCACTGAACATAACACCCCCCTCACAAAAGGAGTTGAACCTGGAAAGGTAAATGAACGTGTGAATGAATGAATGAATAAATGAATGAATGAAACGGCAATGAATATGGATTGAGGCAAACCCCCGGGGAGAGAAAGGGTGGGGTATACAGTTCTCAGCTGGGTGAGAAACTAGTATGCTAAAGCTAGCTAGTAACAAGTTGTATTTGTCCACATGGGTTATATACAGTATAATGTGATGTAAAAAAAAGAAATAAAAACTTGGATATATTATTTTGACACATAATGCTCTTGTTTATAAAGCTTTAGCAATATGCTGAGTAGTCCATATTGATATAGACAGTGACAATAACCTTTATTGTACTTTATCCTACATATTGGATTTGAAATGAAAGAATGAATATGAGGTTACAGTGATTGAACACAAGATTAAAGTGACAACAGACTCACAGATATTGAGCACGGCACATCCCAAACCCGTGTGTCCCTACACTTGTAGTGTCTTGGCCCTGTTTTCTTCATCTTTGCATTGAATTTGTCATTTGGTTTCTTTAGATGTCATGTCACCACAAAGGACCCTTAGTCTATCTGTGCTTGGAAATAGCCCACTCCATAACATTTCCTGGCAAGTGTATATTTAATATGCAAAATGGCATTTTAAAATGGGCATAATCTCTAGAAGAGATGCATAAATGAATTAGAATAGGCTAATGATTATACTGCTCTACTTTTCCTTGAGGGGTTGAGATAACTGTATTTTTTCCCCTTTGAAAACATGTGAACAGGGCGGCTGAGTGGTGTGCAAGTTATGGAAATTAAATTGAGATTACAATGTCTCAAGAATGCCAGAATGTAAGTTCAGTTCATTGTGCAAAATATTTAACTTTAATAGCTTCAGTAAATATGCAGCCTTTAAAAAGGATGATATGGAATATGAAAGTAATAACCATGGGCCCAGATAATGGCATGTTATCCTCTCGTCCAAAGTGTTTATGAATCAAAAATAAACTTTATGGTCATCATACAGCTTGGTCTGCTGATTGCTTCCTTAAGATCTACCCTGATCATCCCTATAAATGCATATCAGCTACATTTATCCATTCTGTATTGGACTCCACTCACAAAAATGAATAATTGGATTTGCTTTAACAAACTGTGGACAGTGGTTCATGCAATATTATTAGGCTAAGTATTCGTGGTGACTGATTAAGTACTTGGTACAAGTCCAATATACTTATAAACTTACTTATATATACACTCAGTACCTCAGCTTGTTCATGCAAATATTTAATCAGCCAACTAAATGCATAAAAGCATGCAGACATAGTCAAGTGGTTCAGTTGTTTTTCAAAATGTCAGAACGGAGAAGAAATGTCATCTCAGTGACTTTGACTGTGGAATGATTGTTGCTGCCAGACGGGGTCATTTGAGTATCTCAGAAACTGCTGATCTTCTGGGATTTTCACACACAACAGTCTCTAGAGTTTGCAGAGAATGATGTGAAAGCAGCAGTTCTGCATGTAGGAATGCATTGTTAAAAAGAGAGGTCAGAGGAGAAGGGCCAGACTGGTCAAAGCTGACAGGAAGGTGACAGTAATGTAAATAACCATGCATTACAGTGGTATGCAGAAGAGCATCTCTGGACACACAAAGCATCAAACCTCTAAGTGGATAGGCTACAGCAACAGAAGACCCATATGTTGAATACCTAATAAAGTGCTCAGTGAGTGTATAAAATAACACTGTGTGCAATCACTTTTCATAATTTTAATATGTTGTGATTTTCGAGTGTACTCTATAACAGTCTACTTTTAATGTCAATAAAAAACAAATAAATGTGATTATTTCACTTTCGTAAATTGCTACATTTGCTAAATGCTGATTTAATGATTTGTGAAAATTAAATAACTTAAAGTAAAATGGGAGCTCTTAAATAATCTTACATAATATATTAAATAATGTTGCTTTTGTTCTGATTTTGGCAGTAAAGAGATGTGGCATTAAGCCATAAATTGTTACATTTAAAAACTTTGGCAAGCAATATGGCAGCTCATTCATGCAGAGAGCACTTGTTCTAAATCAAATCAAATCTGATTATTATTTGTGTTTTGTTTGCTTGGTTGTGATGGAGTTTTTATTGTTATTACTGTTCAGAATCAAAACCAGGGGGGTGAGGGAACAGGGGCAGTGCCAGAAGGGGGCAGAGTGGTGTAACAGGGACTGAATTGGGCTTATAACCTCACGGTTCTTGGTTCGATTCTCGGGTAGACCACTGAAGATGCATGGCGGCTAATCTGAATCGCAAATATCCTGCTGTGTATATTAAACTTGGCCCAACTATAATTGCTACTTGGGATGTTTGGCGATTTACAAATCTAGGTATTTTCTTTGTGCCACTGATTTAACCCTCGTGTAGTCTAAACATTCTATATACTCCCCTTGTCCTAGGTGTCAAAAATGCAGCTTAATTGAATTTCTATTTTTCAAATCTATTTTGTATGAATGTCACTCATCACAAACTTTGTCATTAAATTTCAAGTTGAAAAAAGATCATTTAGGGGATTTTCTCTGCTGTTAAAAATAGTGGCAGGTCATTTTTGACCCTTAAGACAACAGGGGTTAAATGAAAAATTGGGCAAGTAAAATGATGGACACATGAGAGCACGTGCCAAACACTGATAGATGTAGCCTGGCAAAACTGGCCCAGGGGAAAATGGATGTGGGATAAGAAATTGAGCCAGGAGACTAATAGAGGTATAGGGGAAGCCAACCGGCCAAAAGACTGATGGAGATAATGGAGGACAAGAAAGAAAATTGATGGAGGAGGGGGGTGGAAATTGGCCAAGGAGCTGGTTGGGACAGGAGGCCGAATGGGCTAAAATATTTGATGGAGGCGATGAGAGCAACTGTGTCAAGAAGCTAACCCAATATATGGATAAATAAGTCCAGAAGACCATGGTGTGTCATCATTACATTCCCAGTGTGGTGAGAATGATTTCAAAGCTATGATTTCCCATTGTTTCCAGTTCCAATGGTTTAATGCTGTCCCTGTCCATATATGGTTGGGGTCAATTTTGTCTTCAGTCTTTGGCCAAGATGATAATGTTCAATTTATGAATGTAATTGATCATAACCCCGTTGGTATAGTGGTTCAGCAACAAGACAAACTTTAAAATAGAAAGTCACCATATACTGTACAGGGATGAAATAATGCAGTGATAACTAACCTCCTGTCAGAGATAGCCAATGATATAGAAAAGGCAAGATCTATAGCACATACATGTTGTTCATCTTTGGTGTGTATTGCCAAAAATAACTGTTCAAGGGGATTTGAAGTCAATCATACCCACAGGATGTGCACACATTTCAAAATAAAAAAAATTATTATACTTACAATCTAAGAATCAAAGAAAATGGCAAAAAATATATATATACTGTTCAGTACAACTACACCACTCCTCACAGTTTTATTTCAAATGTATAATTGACACCACAGGATTAAGAGACTTTTTGAAGTTGAAATTATTTAATTGACTGTAATGATCTTAAAAAGCAAATGGAAGTTAATGCTCTTCCTTCTTATTTTTGTATTGTTATTATTGCCTGAGAATGTGTGTTAGACTCACAAGAAGGTACATAAGAAAATAATTACATAATTACATAATGACTTTTATGAAAAACACTGTCTAGTTTTGGCTAATCCATGCAGAATCATTACGACTTTATTATCATCAATATTTGATTTGAATTTCAAAACCCCAAAGCAAATCTAAATGCAAGTGACGTTCAGTGAGCTCACTTAAACTCACCTTCAAGCATCCACTCCTGAGAGTGTTTCCGTTTGGGCTGAGTTTAATTTCACACTCGTGGCTTTCTTAGTCTGAAGGGGAGGCACTGACGCATGGACAGAGGGTTCATTATACATTCTCATAGCCACATTTCATTATAAAATATATGCCTCTATTAAAGGGTGAGAAGAAGCACCAGTGTATCAGAAGTCATTCTATATTTTAGATTTTCATGCTGAAATAATACCTCCATGGCCCCAAGTCAAATGTTTCCAAACTACGTCATTGCTGAAGATGAAAACTCCGAAAAGTCGATGAAAACCCACAATAGACTGCATTTAAGTTACAGCCTTACTTTGTGTACTTATATAAAAAAGACATACACTCATTGAGCACTTTATTAGGAACATTAATATTAATGTGATTATCTAATCAGCCAATCGGGTGGCAGCAGTGCAATGCATACGATCATGTAGATACGGGTCGGGAGCTTAAGTTAATGTTCACATCAACCATCAGCATGGGGGAAAAATGTGTTCTAAGTGACTTTGACCATGGAATGATTGTTGGTGCCAGACAGGGTGGCTTGAGTATTTCAGATATTACTGATCTCCTTGGATTTTCACAGACTACAGTCTCTAGAGTTTGCAGAGACTGGTGCGAAAAAAAACACATCCAGTGAGCAGCAGTTCTGCAGATTGAAACGCATTGTTAATAAGAGAGGTCAGATGAGGTCAAAGCTGACAGTAGTGCAAATAACCACACAGTGGTATGCAGAAGAGCATTCCTGAACACACAACACATCAAACCTCTATGTGGATAGGCTACAGCAGCAGAAGAGTTAATAAGTCTATAATAAGTCTATATACAAGTGTATATCTAAGATAGTACAATGCAAATGTTGAATAAATGCAAGGATCAAGGCAGTGTTTTCAGTTATGTGGAAGGCCCCACGTACTGTAATTGCCATAGCAAACTTCAGGCCCATTGCGCCTGTGGTCACATGACACCTCATTCTCCTACTCGTGAGTGTGCAAGCTCAAAGTCTACACTGCGGTGTGAAAGGAAACCGAGGCCTCCACAGCATCACACGCTCAGGACTGGAGCACACACTCAGGCAGAACCCTACAGGAGTCCGTGGCTGCAGCAATGGGTGCAGCTGGCGAATACAAATTGAGCGTTTCAAATTTGGAGAAGAGGAGGAAAAAGCACAAAAAATCCTTTCACCGAGAATTTGGATCTTTCACTCAACTCTCTCTCTCTGTTCTCTCCCTCCACTGACAGCCCTCTTCTGTCTCCTAAGGGCGAGTCCAGTAATTGTTTTTCAGTGTAAAATGCAGGCTCATAACAGCTTGCCCCTCTATCCCCATGACGTCCGTGACAGACTCATCCATTAGCCAGATCCCATAGGTCGGACTGTAGGTTCACCGCCACCTCATCGAAGTGTTTGTGGTGCATTGTGGGATATCTAGCATTTCTCACAGAGGGGGTTCGCTCCGAGGTCCCCCATGCCATCATTCACCAGTGAACTTTCCTTACAATTCATGTTCGAAACTATGGGGCCAGCAACCAGCTAACTGCAGTTCTCTGTCCTGATATTTCATTAACAAATGTAAGGAAGTGGCGCATGCTTTCTTCTCTAACACAACATTACGGGATTGCTTGGAATGAATGAGAAATGATTGGTGATGAAATAGACACGTATGCAACATATGAAGAGAATTGTTATTATGCTAAATAGACACCATCATCTTAGTAATGCTCTCAAGGACACGATTAATAAGCAGATACAGTAATATGTTCAGGGGTTGAATTCCACATATTGTATCATCAGACAAGCGTAAGGATCCAGAAGTACTGGCAGATTATTATGTAAGAAGAACAGCGATGCAGATGATGTAAGATTTTATGATTAAGGCCCGGTGTCCACTGTCATGTCTATATTCAGCAAGCGTGGCGTAGGCCGTCGAGCTGGGAGAGTGACCCAGTTTAAAGACTGTGGTGGCATGGGGAATGGGGATGACTGGGCTACTCCGCTGCATGGCTGCCTTTAGCATGAGCGGAGACAGCCATCTGCAGAGGAGACATATCATCTACACACAGCGGTTAAGACATTTATCTTAAGTCACTTTAGTCCCTTTCCATTTCCACCAAACTGGACATTAGACGTATTTCCATGAATTCAACCAAAGAGAGGAGATCTATTTAAAGTCTTTATAACTTTGGGGAAGACATTGTTTAAGCCCAAATGTCAGTCTCCCTGTTCATTGAACAGTGTCTATTTCTCGGAGCCAGAATTCCGTATTTTGGGCTAGTCCCCACAAAATAGCCCAGGTAAGAATCCTTTACTATTGCCCTAGGTAGCAATACAACAGTCATATAAAGAAATAAATAAGTCAGGCTTAACAAGTTTCTTAGTCCTAAATTTAGACTTAAAATCTAATTTTAAGATTTGCCAACGGGGTAAGAAAATTTCAAATGTAAACTTATACCAAATATACTACTTCTACTTGAGAAAAAAAGACTAAAATACAAATAAATACTAATTATAAATACTAATAAAGACTAAAAACATTTGTTAAGACAGCCATTGTTGCAGTGTATCATCAGGTACAATATGATTCAATAAGAACAGCTGATACACAAGTAGTTACATGTGTCCAAATAGTTAGACACATATAAAATATAACTCATACAGGTCATTAACCTCATCAAGGTTTTTTTAAAGGTACATTCCTGCTTTTATGTTTATAATCATTCAGAGGAAGTATAATTTATCCTTCAATCTGTTTCTGTAGAAATGAAACGCCTTGCGTTGCTGAATGCCGATTGCTACTTAGTCTGCTTACTGTGACGTTAATGCCGTTGCCTTAATCAGAACATGGCACATGGGGGTTTTGCACTGTCAGTCGTTGGGCTGAAAAGAGGCATGTTTAATGCCACTGTCAGTAAAACATATAAAGCCAGAGGTTCCCATAAAGAACCGTCTGTTTACATTTGGGAGACCTTTGCTTTATAGACTATTAAACATTTTATGGTCTCTAGGTCTGTTTGCTGTATATCATATTAAAAACACCAGATTGATGCTGAGAGAGAAGAAGTTTGTCACTGAACATAATGCCCTGCTTTGCATCATAAAACTAAATAAAATGGCGTGAGAAATGTGAGTTTTATGGGAAAAGTGATAATGTCACAAGCCGTCAAAGGCAGTTTATTGGCAGTAAAGAACCCCCAGCCACACACCATATTAATCAGTGAATATGGAGGGGTTGGGGCTTGGCTTGAGAACGAGCGTGTGAGAAAGCGTTGTGCCTCCATTCCTCACAACCCTCATCTGTGAGAGAAGAGGCAATGGGTAATCTATGCATGAGATTATTTCCTCAACTATCTCCATAGCTTTTTCTTTTTATTAATTCCATTTATGCAAATGGAGAGACAACTACCACCAGGCTCTGGAAATGATAGTCATTAAGTGCGCCGAGTAAAATAAAAATCATTATGATGAGCGATACGTCCATTTGTTTTATGAAAATGTTTTGGCGATGACACATTAAAAACAGCATGGCTATGAAGTGCGTTGAAGGCGATATAAGTCAGTGTAACTGAACCCCGGGCCAGGGAAGGAGAGCGTTTAATGCGAGGTTATGTCCGTTGTCTTCCCTCATTAACTGCAGGAATGATATCTGATGTCGGGAGGCTGGTACCAAGGCCAGGCGAATCATATGATTTACCAGGGAATGGCTACTGCGCCCTCCACCAGTATATAACTGCACATTTCAGGGCCTGTCGCTAACATTTCTTCCAAGGAGCACATGTACTCCTAAGTTAAAAAAAAGTTATGAGCACGCTAACACATCCTATTAGCAGATGTCAACTTTACTCCATAGCCATTTTCATACAATGAAATGCAATACAAAGCGCTTCCTATAATAAAAGATCAACACAAACACACAAACAAAATAAAACAGAATGAAACAAGAGGCAGCATATACAAGCAGAGTCCAAGCTGGAGAGGGGAAACACTAGAGATGGACAGACCAATGCACTGAATTGCACGAAAAAAGTGACAATCTATTATTAATTATTTTTTGAGTGAGCACACAGCAAATCTCATGAGTGAATGCTCCCAAAATGGAATTGGAAGCGCTGTAGAACCCGTAGTTCCTTGTTAAGCTTGTTCGACCACGGAGTGCTGCTAGTATTTATATCAGCTTGCTTGAAAAGTTTACTTTTTGTGTCTTCCTGTTGCGCACGATCCAGTTTCAAAGGGACCGTGTCAGCTCGGTGGAAAGGGAGCCAGAAGAGGGGGCCGCCCCCTTCCTGCTGTAATCTTCATAAAAATAGAAACATTTCTGATCAGGCAGGGAGGGAAGGTTTGAGTCATAGCACCGGTGGAGGAATGTTATTCAAATTTCTCACACCCGGGAGTCCCTCTGCTTGTATAACTGCCTAGGAGTTATTCTCTCTCTTTCTCGCTCTCTCTCTCTCACTCTCTCTCTCTCTCTCTCTCTTTCTCTCTCTCTCACTCTCTCTCTTGTTTTTTTTGTTTTGTTTTGATTAAGAAGTGCGCTGCGAGATATTCTTGTGAATCTGCGGCCTGATGAATTGTGTGTGCGTAATTCCACCGGGGTCTTTCTCCCCTCTCATCTGGCCCTTCTGTCCCACCACAGAGGGGGCTGTGAGGGAGCGCTGGCAAACGAGGCACCGCGAGAATGATTATCCACGCGTGCGGCCAGCCTCTTCAGCACGCCCGCTGGAAAATAGAGAGGCAATCACAGTCAGACCGTGGTGGTGCAGAGAGAGGCCTTTCCTGAGGCCTTCTGCCACTGGAAAAACAGCGAGGGAGAGAAAATGATTGATGAATTTAGCATTTTATGTAGACCCTCCTGCTGCTCATAACAACAGCCTCCTTGCCAGGTAGGAGCAGGTCAGATGCCGTTGTCGTGAGACTTAAACCTGCTTTTTGGGGCAACATTAGCTCGGGGGGGTAAGAGCGATTGTCGGGCAGTCGGAGAGTTGTTGGTTTGATCCCCCATCCTGGGTGTGTCGACGTGTCCCAGAGCAAGACACCTAACACCCAATTGCTCTTGATGAGCTTGCTTGGCAGCGTTCCACCACTGTGTGTGTGTGTATGAGGCATTAATTGTTTAGTGCTATGTAACTGCAGTCCATTAAGCACTTGGTTTTAGCATACTGTATGTGGATTGAGCAGATGAAGTGTGATGAAGAGCTAAGAGACCGGTGAAAGGACACATGCTTGCCCGGGGTTTGTGAGACTTTATTAGGGAACTTGGATCCCACGAGGCACAGTGTGACGCATGTACAGTGCACACGATTCTTTGTAACAGGTTGCAGTGCCTTGTGGGATTGATATCTTCTGTCTGATGTCTTGCGGGGCTGAGAGTATCTCGTGGGACTCGTAGTGTCTTGTGGCTCACTACAAATCCCCAAAGATGCATCTGCAATCTGGTGCAAATGGACTGAGCTTGTATCTGTGAGCTCACAGTCCCGTCTCTCTATGCTGGAACTCCTGTCCAGTCCGTCGTATGCACATATACACCATGAGAACCTCGGTCTGTCTGAGTCATGAGGGGAAGACCTTTTACATGCAGCAGTACTGATTCACATGAAGCGTTGAGAAGAGTTGCTGGGATCCACCTGGTTCTGTCCTGTCAGATCACTGTAACAAGGGTGAGCAAGTCTCCTGGCCTTCAATCAGTGATATTGTGACGGTCTCCTTGTTATTATACATACAGCGGCTGGGAGTAAACTCTTTCAATAGCACACAACAATATGCTCATTTGGTCCAATCTCAGAAATGCAGACTGCATAAAAGTGATAAATCTTCATAAGTAAGCCAATTGTTTACTTTTAATGTTTCTCTTGAATTTCCAGCAATATACTTAAAATTTGATGTCACCTCTTAAGCAATAATCATCACTTGGGCACGTAACAGTCAACAATGGTGGATTGATTAATGAAATTGATTCTCAAAAGCAGTGGCACAGTATTCAATATCCAATTGTTGTTTTTTAAGTGCTGATATTTCTAAGGACATAAATCCATCCAGTACATGTTCATTTTTGAGGTTGATTATTTTTGAGAATCTACTGTTCACAGCTTGAGAATGAGGATACCCTTATTCTGCCAGTCAAAATGAAAACATTTTTTAAAAAGACGTGAAAAAATGTGTTTTATGTATTTTTTCACATTTCCATTTCTTTGTTTAAAGAACTCCCAATTATGCTCCAAATTGAAAATAATAAGTAACAGTTGAAGCAATGTACAAAAACATAATTTCAACTCATAAGAGGGAAGAATGCATGTTTGCTAGAAAACTGAATTTGTTGTCCATTCTAAATTAGGTATTTATTAGACTATTTATTTGCATGTGCGTGTGTTTATTTGCACGTGCATGTTTGTGTGTGTGCTTGTATGTATGGGCATGCATGTGTGTGTGTGTGCATTTGTGTGTTTGTGTGTGTGTGTGTGTGTATGTGCATGTTTGTGTGCATTTGTGTGTGTGTTTGTGCATTTGTGTGTGTGTGTTTGTGTGCATTTGTGCGTTTGTGTGTGTGTGTGTGTTTGTGTGCATTTGTGTATTTGTGTGTGTGTGTGTGTTTGTGTGCATTTGTATGTTTGTGTGTGTATTTGTGTGCATTTGTGTGTTTGTGGGAATTTGTGTGTTTGTGTGTGTGTTTGTGTGCATGTGTATGTGTGTGCATTTGTCTGTTTGTGTGCATTGGTGTGTTTGCGTGAATTTGTGTGTTTGTGTGCATTTGTGTGTTTGTGTGTGTGTGTGTTTGTGTGTATGTATTTGTGCGCATTTATGTGTTTGTGTGTGTGTGTGTTTGTGTGCATTTGTGCGTGTTTGTGTGCATTTGGGTGTTTGTGTGTGACTGTGTGTGAGTGTGTGTGTTTGTGTGCATTTGTGTGTGTGTGAGTGTGTGTGAGTGTGTTTGTGTGTATCTGTGAGTGTGTGTGTGTGTGTGTGTATGTGTGTGTGTGAGTGTGTGAGTGTGTGTGTTTCTCCTCTGCAGCAGGCTTTGGCAGATGACTGCTGATGGAAGCCTGCTGATGCATGTCCTAAAAAAGAGAGGGATGTTGTGAGCCTCCGTCAGACTGTGCGTTACCCCTCCTCAGGAGGCCCAGAGCTGATCCATCCTGCTCCCCTCTCCTCAAACGCGCTATTTTAAGACCTGTGATTGCAGAAGGGTCCCAGCACAGTGTGACATTTTGGGCTGGGAGCTTTTATTGGCATGCCCCATAATCCCTTTAATCTCTCTTTTTATTTTAATGACTCATTTTATATGTGCTGTCTACTTCCTTTATTGAATATGGATGCCGCATCTCTCCCCACAGGTCCCTCAAACTTAATGAAAATGATGTTTATTTACAAGAATGGCAGTTATCCGAAATGCAGGAAATGTACTCAGGATTTGGCAGAGTTAATCTGAGTTAACCTTTTCAGTGACTGCTTTTGATACATGTCCAAGCCTTGATGGAATGATAATTTATACAAGAATGGAAAGGATGTAGTGAATCTGTGACATCTATCAATTAGGCTGTAACACATATCCATTACGCTGTGGTGCAGTGGTCCTCTCTCCTGGTCCTGGAGAGCCGCAGGGTGTGCTGGTTTCAATTCTTGCCATCATATCAGCAACCAAATCAAAACCAACCAGGCAAGGTGAGTTATCTGCGTAATAACTGATTTAATTGACCAATTATGTCCTGAGTAGCAACGGAAGCCAGCACACCCTGTGGCTCTCCAGCACCAGGAGTGAGGACCACTGCTGAAGTGCGTCCTGTGGTGGCTCAACTATATTTTTGACTTCAGAAGGTCCTAATCTCTCACTCCAGACCACTATTCTACCACTAATCAGTGTGTGCCACCTGTATCATGATTGTGGTAAGATCAAAGGACTGTGTGGCTAGAAGACATAGTGGCATCCATCCATCCATCCATCCATCCATTATCTGAACCCGCTTATCCTGATCAGGGTCGCAGGGGGCTGGAGCCTATCCCAGCATACATTGGGCGAAAGGCAGGAATACACCCTGGACAGGTCGCCAGTCTATCGCAGGGCACACACACCATTCACTCACACACTCATACCTACGGGCAATTTAGACTCTCCAATCAGCCTAACGTGCATGTCTTTGGACTGTGGGAGGAAACCGGAGTACCCGGAGGAAACCCACGCAGACACGGGGAGAACATGCAAACTCCGCACAGAGAGGCCCCGGCCGACGGGGATTCGAACCCAGGACCTCCTTGCTGTGAGGCGCATAGTGGCATCATACATATTTCCTGATCTCTCTGCAGATGCTGACCTGTTGCTCATGTAATGCACTGTAAACATCATACACTCTCTGAGCACTTTATTAGGAACACCTGTACACCTACTTATTTATGTTCTAATCAGCCAATTATGTGGCAGCAGTACAATACATAAACTCATGCAGATATGAGTCAGGAGCTTCAGTTAATGTTCACATCAACCATCAGAATGGGGAAAAATTGCACGAAAAACATAAAAGATCCAGTGAGCAGCAGTTCTGTGGGCAAAAACTTGTTGTTAATGGAAGGTGACAGTAAAGTAACCACACATGACAACAGTGGCATGCAGAAGAGCATCTCTCAACACAATGCATCAAACCTGAAAGTGGATAGGTTACAGCAGCAGAAGACCAATAAGTCTAAAAAACAGGTATAATAAATGCCTAATAAAGTGCTCACTGAGTGTATATTTTTTTATTTACTGAACTGTAAGAGTGGCACAGTGACCAGAACACATCGGAAATGTCTGATTACGTGCAGAAAAGGGCAGCAATTATTCAGCATTTCCAGCAGCATTTATTAAAAGATAAAAGGGAGCAAATGAAAAATATCTTACCAGGAGCAACAAGAAAAAAAAGAAAAGAGAAGCAGAGCACCCTGAGCTCCCCGGAGCCGAACCTGAACTGAGAACGAAGTTGTGGTGCGGACAACTACTCTACACTGCAAAAGAAAGTATCAATGAAAACATTTACGCAAGAAAAAAGGTTCAGTCAATACTTGTCTTTATGTTTAGATAATTGAAAGTTCTCTTTTTCAGTGCAGCAACTACCAGCAGCAATAAAAACAAATGTGCGCTTTTTATCAGATTGAAAGGTAACACTTTGACTTTTTCATCTTGAAGTTCAGGAGAATTGTTTTCGTCTTGCCCTTGACATTGGCCCTGGCAATATGGCTGCCCTTCCTGGTCAAGAAATGCAACAATTTTGCAATAAAAATGCAACATGTTTTCTTCAGCAGGAGTTTCTCTGAAACCCTAGCTCCTGGCCTGGTTTGAGCATCATGAACGGGAAGTAGAGCACTAGTAATAGGGTTAGCCAGTGAAGCCAGTGACATAATCAACACAAGCACATTGGTGAATAATTCATCTGGACAAAGAACACTGAGTCACAATCATTAGCATGTGTGGGTGTGTGTGTGTGTGTGTGTGTGTGTGTGTGTGTGTGTGTGTGTGTGTGCGTGTGCATGTGTGTGTGTGAGCGTGTGTGAGAGTGTGTGTGTGAGTGTGTGTGTGTGTGTGTATGTGTGTGTGTGCGTATGTGTGTGTATGCATGTGTGTGTGCGTGTGTGTGTGTGTGTGTGTGTGTGTGTGTGTGAGTGTGTGTGAGTGTTTGTGTGTTTGTGTGAGTGTGTTTGTGTGTGTGAGTGCGTTTGTGTGTGTGCGTGTGTGTGTGTGTATGTGTGTGTGTGCGTATGTGTGTGTATGCATGTGTGTGTGTGTGCGTGTGTGTGTGAGCGTGTGTGAGCATGTGTGTGTGAGTGTGTGTGTGTGTGTGTGTGTGTGTGAGAAAACCTGCCCTGGAACATGACTGCCCCATGCAGCAGCTGCTATTTCCATGGAGCTGCATTCTACATGAAGAAAAATGTTCCTCTGAAGTTATTAACTTTATTGACCGTTTCGCTAAGCTTGAGGAGGGGCCCTGAATTCAGTTTATTTATTACTGTGCATTATTCATAAACAACATTCACAAATATCACAAATTTAGTGCAATCAAGATACTATTTTATTTTTTATCTATTTACTCATGAATTTTTCATCATGAATCTTCCAGCAGTCAGTAAGATTAAGAAAACGTCTTGTGTGGGAAGGGGAAAGTAATGAAGCGCAATCTTAAATTAGCAGTCTGCCTGTATTTCAGACTTAATCCAGGCTGAGGTTTCAGTATGTTAAACAGGCCCTCTCTGAGCCTCACATCTTCAGAAGCCTGAGGCCCAGAAAAAATAAATAAATAAGACCAAGAAAACTAGTTTAGGATAAAAGGACTCTCATTTATAATATTTACACACTTTAACCTTGCTCTAGAACTGGATAATTCACATTTTTTAGCATAAGCAAAATTTTGTCATTCACATTTGTAATCACCAATTACCAGCCAGATCGATTATGAAGAAACAAAACCAACTTTCAGATTTAATTGTATGTGAAAGGACAAATGTTAATATCTTTCATGTTGTTAGAAGTGGATTGTTAGAAGCTGATTTATTCTTCTGTTTTTGACATAATTATTGAAGGCAAAATAACTTTTTATTGACCTCCCCATCTGTAATCTGATTTTACAGGTTGCTTTAATTATTGCTGTTGATGAAAGCCAGCACCTGACCTAGTCAAAAAATAAAAGTATTTCTTCAGCTTTGCTTAAACAGTCTCTCAACCAGAGACAGCTGTTAATTATGTAACATCTTAACGCTGCGTACACATTTGGGATTAGTCTGGTAAGTGCAATGCTTTGACATTATGACTTTAAAAGCTGTTATGATGAGGAAAAAAGTACAACTCCAATCATATCCTCAGAAGTAATTAGGATCTTCAGTCCGTTTTTATATTCTACGGATTAAAAATTATAACCCCGGTTCAGCTTTTTCCGAGGTGAACAGTGCACCACAATCACATAACTCTCAGTTTGCACTTTAGAAACATAATGAATCTCAGCCAAACTCCTACAAAAACTGAAACTATTATAGGGATTCACTGAAGTTCACGGTGCTTTTCTGAACTGAGAGTCATTCCGATGCACTGCAGACCGAGTGGGTCTTTTCTCTCTCCTATCACAATAAGAGCGCATTCTCTTTTATCTGTAACCGAGAGGCGCAGCTTAACCACAAGGGACACACGGGCGCGGTGGACACAGGTTGCTGACCGCAGTCGATCGACTCCATTGTGACCGAATCGGCCGCAGAGATGTAAACGCTAGCAGCGGTCCGAGGCACATTATCCGGAGAGCGCCAAAGAATGGCCGTCCGATCAACCGAGGAGATGAGGTGGAGGATGAGTCAGATGGGCCAGGGGAGGAAGCGGAGTCAAAGAAGACAAAGGAGCAGGGAATGGGTCTGAAAGAGCCTGTCCCCTCTCCCACCGGTGACAGACACCAACCTGCAGCCTTAGTGGCCAATAACAGAGCAATGAACCCAACCAATCCACACCAGTCCAAGCCACCAGATGGGCTGGAAGTGGATAAGATTGCAGTACAGATCGTAGGTATTTGAACAGTGACACACCTTTTCTTGTTTGTGCTGTGTCTACAAAGTTGTCTTGGGGGGGGGGGGGTGTAAATACCCTCTAAAATGAAAATATCCTCTAATGAAAGCTGACAGTCTGCATCTTCATCTCATATTCATTGTCTCTGTCTTCAAATCCAATGTACTGGAGTACTGAGCCAAAAGAATGTCACTGTGCAAAAATGAGCTGCACTGTATATAGTATGGCAAGCAGCTCAGCCCATATTGTGTCCTTACAGCTTTAATTAATGTAATGTAATGTAATGTAATGTAATTATGCACAGCATTTTTGTCATTAGATATGCAGACATTTCTTTTAATGACATTTTGCCATTCACTGCAGTGAAAATGTATTTAAAAACTTCAGAACTTCATCATTAACTTTAATCACAGGGGCCTGTATCACGAAGCAGGATTGTTGAGTTAGCTACATAACTTAGCTGCATATCTCCGGGTTTTACTGAGTGCAGTTATCCAGCATACTCAGTAATCCTGCTCCAGCATACAGGCCCTAGAGTGTAGGACCTGTTGAGTTAGGATTATAAAAAAACACTGCTTTCTCTCTGTAACATTTCCAGCATTTGCTCTGAGCATCCCGGAGCAGAGATGGATAAGTAATTTATGCCATTGATTTCAAATCTCCAGGAAATAAAATAACGGGAATGAGAATGAGACTGATTTCCAGTAATGTTAAATAAATGTGCTGTGGATGAACCTCAGGAAAGGGGTTTTTCTTAGTTATATTCCTGTAGGCATGATGACTTTGATGTTTTGAAGCAGCAGCATTTTCATGAAGTGTTATTTTATTTTATCTCTTCATCTCATGTCATGTAAAATGAAAGATGGCTTGTAGAAAAACAAGTACAGTACCTAGGTTATTGACTGCTGGACTGAGGCACTTTGTTAAAACGTGATAAACAGATTAAAAGTCAGTGTACACCTCTTGCTTCATATCTAGTTAATTAACAAACATTGGCTCTCCAGATGAATTCACTTCTACTTTATTGGTTGCTTGAATGAGCCTACAGAGCCCATTGAATCCCAAGGGGGCAAGAACTTGGCTTGTCTCTTGGGGAAGGGATGTTGGGGGGCTCAGGGGTTATAAAATACGCATCCAGTAATAGAAGAAGGCCAGTGAAAGAACAGCCTCTGTCAGCTCTGGGATTGTTAACAGTAGGCCTGGGGGGTCACCGTGGGGTCAGAGCTCCCATCACAACCACAGGCTTTGGGGTCTTTCGCAATAGAACAGAGACAACATCCTGTCATGTCAATATTCCAGTATGAATAAATAAAAAAGACGCGGGGAGTGGAGGTTGAACGAATTCCCAGGAATGCGCCCCCCTCCTCCCCCAGGAATCACTGTGATGCAGTGAGATTGCGTCAGAATCGCATACGCGCGATTTACAGACGTCATACGGGAGCATATTTTCAACTAGTGAGTGAAAAACATCTGTGCAGCAGAAAGAAAAAAGCGGCATTAATATACACACCTGGCCGTTGCCTTCGAAGATCTGAGGAGTCTGTTTACACTCCTGAGAGACTCCGGGAAGAAGATATATTAAACAACCCGCCATCTTTCTTTATGCTCAGACAAGGCAGCCATTGAGCTTCAAATCCAAGAAATGAGACCTTGATGTTTGTCTGATCAATGTACACCATGGACGCCGTGCTTTTAACAAGCATAGCCATTTAAAGGGGAACGTCAAACCTAATGTGATATTTCTGTACTTTATTGATCCCAACACTGAAGCCCATAAAAAACAGTTGTAGTTGTCTAGATATCTTATGTGCCCAGATACCTTACAAGCTGTGTACTGGATCCGAAATAAAGTACTACACTGCCCACAATTCCTCATGCTCTTGCTGGCTGTGGCTTTGACTTCAATAGTACCTATGGTATGCAAGGGCAAGTTAAAACTGCTCAAACCAAAAACACACACTAAAAGTGAAACAATATCAGAAAGGGAAGGGAAGTATCGCTTTAATCAAAAGCTGTGAATGCCACAAAAGGGCATACTTTTTAAATTCCACCACTGTCAACACTGCGTGACCTCAGGCTTCCTATTCTTTCACCAAACAGGAGAAAAGAAAGGTTATTCTAAATAATACATTCACCCAAGTCAAGGGATATGAAATACATTCTTTGAGTTTTCTAAAGGTTTTTGGGGGGAATGTTATTGGCCGGAGCCCTTTCATGGCGGAAAGCTTAAGGATGCAGTGGGTCTCCTGTTTGCTTTTGAACTTTATCAGCTCTGAATTGTGGGTTATATGGGTCCAACCATGGAGGGCATTGTATTTCTTTGACTGGGACAATGGCACAATGCACATTAATGACATGTCTGTAGATGTGGCAGAGTTAGCCTGGGCAACATGTTTTGGCTGTGGGAGGAAACCCACGCAAACATGGGGAGAACATGCAAACTCCATATAGAGAGGATCTAAGTCGGACTTGAGCCCAGAACCTCCTTAGTGGGAGACAACAGTGTTGTGATGTCCACTGTTCATTGTGTTGTGTGTTTATGCATCTAACGTGTAAATTAAATCACATACTCAATGATGCGTATCAGCTTTGTGGTTTGTTTCAGGTTTATTTCTATTGCGATGGATGAGGCTGGCATGTTCCAACCGCCACTCATTTTTTACCCCCAATAAGCAATGAGTCTGAGCCAGACTCAAAAGAGAAATAGAAACAGTAAACAGTACACATACAGTAACTACCATTGGGAACAACAAGGTCATGTCCCCTGTATGTTTTTTCAGCCCACCCAAACTGAATCTCTCCTGTTTGTTAGGCCCTGGTTTCGCCCTGCTTCGAGGTCAGTTTAAAGTGCCACTCAGAATTATTTTCTCTATCCTTTACAGTCATTGTAGGAGCCCATGTGGAAACAGCTCTATAGCTTACAGCTCTACAGCTGAGAAATAACCCTAATAGTGCAAAGAAAAGTGTTTTAGGCTATCTATACCTGCACAGCCATCTTAGTGAGCGTAAGTGTTCAGCGCGACAGAAAGGAAGACACGTTTCAGTGAGGCCTCTCGCTTATGTGCAGAAATAAACGCTTTGTAATGATATGTACTGAGAAACCTGGACTGATCCACCGTAAAAAAAAGCTCTAAGGCGAAGATTTTGATGCCTGTTTACAATGAAAGCGACAGCCACCTCTAAATAACAAATCATAGAAATGCAGCAAAATGCACTTGGACAGCTGCAAACAAACCAAAAAAAAAGGCATTGAACCAGAGCAGAGCACTGGGTACAGTGAGACATTGTGCCAAATGTTCAGTACATATAAACTGCAGTACATTCTCAAGTCCTTTGTGTGTGGCAGCCCGGCTGGCTAATCTAACCCATTTCATCGCAGGTGGAATGTCAATAGTCGTAAATTAGACCGAGAAACTGTTTAAAGAAAAAGGGGGCCTTTTCAGAACGGTTAGGACAGCTAGCTATCGTATTTGTGCGCTGCCAGTGTGGACCCATCTGGGGTGAAGAGATGTTCCAGCTATATCGTTTAGAAAGGGGCCCTTTCTCCCAAATCCCATTTCCACCTCTTTGAAGATGAGGAACTCGGCTCACTCGAAATGAGCTGTGCAAATTTGTGAACAAATTTGTGAATTGGATTGCTCCCACTGCTGAAAGAGCAATGGGCACACTGAGAGGGGTGGGGAGGTGTCACCAAATGACTGAAGGTTGCATGTTATATGACTGCAGTAAGGGTAAGAAATAATTGTTTACATTGGCATCTTTGAATAACATTGAAAGTTAGTTGTCCATTTCTTGTGTGGAGGTGGGTTTTTGTGTTACTACTTCTGTGTTATTTTCAACACATGGTTTTAATCAATGTCCCTACATTCGTTGTACAAATATAAAATTGATGTATTACTAAGGGAGACAATTTAATGGACATGCAGTTGACTAATCGTAGTCCTGGACTAAATTGAGTTTTGTATGGAGAATATCCATCCGGAATTGAAGGGTCTGGTCTGCGTTGAAAGTTGTGCTGTTCTTAACTAGACGTGGAAGTATGTTAAAAAGGTATGTTTTGTGTTGTTTTTGAAACATATGTTTTCACTGTATGCTACTACCACTGTGGGCAGGTGTGTTTGAGACTTGACTCATATTGTATTTACATAATAATATATCTTACATTCTTTCCTTGCATGCCCTGTGACTCATGAATTGTGGGGGTGGTTTGGGGGGAAGAAATGAGGAAAAATGTAATACAACTGTGAATATTTCTACACAAAAATATGACTATTATCCTCAATGAAATGCCTACACAATCCACCAGAAGATTACAGCTTCTTTATGAAGACACATACAGTAATAATTATGCTCAGAATTACAGAAGTCTTCTTTCATTGAGTGCATCCATCCATCCATCCATTATCTGAACCCGCTTATCCTGAACAGGGTCGCAGGGGGGCTGGAGCCTATCCCAGCATACATTGGGCGAAGGGCAGGAATACACCCTGGACAGGTCGCCAGTCCATCACAGGGCACACACACCATTCACTCACACACTCATACCTATGGGCAATTTAGACTCTCCAATCAGCCTAACCTGCATGTGGGAGGAAAACCAGAGTACCCAGAGGAAAACCACACAAACACAGGGAGAACATGCAAACTCCACACAGAGAGGCCCCGGCCAACGGGGGGTTCGAACCCAGGACCTCCTTGCTGTGAGGTGGCAGTGCCAACCACTGCACCATCTGTGCCGCCCTCTCTCATTGAGTGTGAACTTAAACTTTAAAAAGTGTGGTGGTTATAACTGATGCATCCTGACTCCAATGCAAATGAACAAAGACGTGCAAAACCAATTATGATAATGAAGACAGACCTGATAAAGTTTCAGATGCTTGACCTTCAGTTAGCCAGGTCACTCTCTGACACCCACTCCCCTCCTCCTTCTGATTGGGCCTGATCTAACTTTATCACTCTCGTGCAGTCCAATGCAATCTCGTCAGGTTTTACAGACCCAATAATTAACAATCCACTCGGGCCTTGAAGCAACCATGATATCACTTTTCATTGGACCTTGGATACAGAATCAGTTTACCTTTCCATTGTTTTTACTGTTAATGTTAATAAAATACACTGCATTACATTCTGCCCAAGGTTGGATATACCATTCAATCCCTCTGCGATGTACAGTGCAGTATACACATGTATACCAAAACTAAATTATATATATATATACCTTATTATATATTTCACTGGTTTTAATTCTCCTGTATTCTTCACGAATAAAGAATGCATAAGAATTTAGGCACTCAATATAGCACAAACCTGTGTTTTTTTATTTATTTATTCAAATACAATAATAATATACAGGTTTCTAAAGCAGCACACGGAGATGGAAAGAATGAAAAGCCACTCCAAATTTGTTTGGAGCTGTATTTAATTTGCATAACTAACTTAGTTATGCAGCACAATTATATCCCTGTGTGACGCAGAGTGTACTGCTCTGCATGTAAATGAAATCCAGGCGATGAGAACGCCAGGCGTAGGTTCAGTCAGCTCCTTACAGATTCATGGGTTTGTATTAGAGCATACATTAGCCCAGGTGATTGTGGTATGCCTATGATATACAGTATGTCACCTCCTTGACATGGATTAGCATCTCAAATCCTAAGTATCCTCGCTCCTTCTCTCTCTCATTCTCTCTCTCTCCTTCTCTTTCTCTCCCACTCTCTCAGTCTCTCTCCCCTCTCTCTTTCTCTCTCTCTCCATTTCTGTCTTTCTCTTTCTCTCTCTCTCTCTCACTTACTCTCTCTCCCTCTCCACTGTTCAACTACTGCGTATTTATTTGTAAGAGCAAGATCACTGGTGGCAACAGAAGATCAAAGAAACTTTAGCTCCGCATTGCACAACTCAGAGAGCATTAAACATGCAGTCCCTTTCCTCACTCATTAGCTATCACATTAGCGCTGTACTCTAATGATTTTGGCGGCCCGATGCAAGTGACTGGGGCCAATTGTTTGGGGGGGGGGGGCCCGGGGGGAAGGGGTGTTGGAGTTGGCAGAAGCAACTAGAACAATAGCATTAAAAAAATGTTTGCGCCCTCTGAATATTGTACAATTGTCTTTCAAAAAAAACAAAACATTATAATTGTGTGGCCCATCTGTGGTTATGGCCCTAGAAAACTGGGCCAAAACTGCAGTATCAGAGACCAGGGATACTCAAATCTGGCCCTGGAATCTAAATGCGACCCTGGTTTTCTTTCTTCCCGGGTATTGAACTGATCAATTTGTGCTACTGAATGTCCAGGCGGTCGTTATGCCTGACTCCCAGATAAAGGCTGGAAAACCAGCAGTTCCCAACCCCTCGAGGACTGTGATTGGAGGAACAGGGCCATAGACTGTTAATGTCAGCAGCCAGCTCTTGGGTTACCACCCTACGGAGCGAGCGAGCGAGAGAGAGAGTGAGAGAGCGCTCGCTGTTCGGGTTGGGGTCCCAGGTGGGGTATTGCGGTCACGTCCCTGAGCAGGAAGCTTGACCTCAATCGCATAAGCAAACAGCCTGCTGCATTAGTGAATAGCTAGTAAAGGCTTCCGCAAAGTAAACAGAGAGCAAGAACGCTAGGGTCGTGTCAGCAAATACTGCAGATGAATATAGCGGGTCTTGTTTCGGAGACACCGCCTGTTTTCCCCGCTATAGGAGCGGGACGATGGTGTAGCGGGAGGAGGGCTGGTGGAGCGTCCCAGGGGAGGGGCTGCATTTTGGATAGAAACAGGGATGAGCATGGAGCAGATCTCACCAGTGAGGATCTTGGAAATACAGAGGTCTGAGACAACAACATCAGAACCTAGATGGTACCTTTCCTATATGGCACATCCCACACACGCAGAGACTGATGCAAGCACACTTGCAGTCTTACACAAACGCATTAACACGTATGCACACAAATACACACACAGACTCACATAAAGACCCACGTGCACACACACACACACACACACACACAAGCAAACTTCATCCATAAAATATAAGCAAATCCAATGAAGTAAATTGGATATGGGATCGTACTGCGTCTCCTCAATACGAGTAGAAGAGTGACCCCTGCTGGCAGGGCTACAGCACCATCTCGACCATGTAACATCTCCCCGATTGGCCTCTGTCCTTACGGGGGATGTGACCGGGGCTTTTACACTCGGTTACAGAAAAGAAGCCCCCGTTTGGAGAACAGAATCGGGGAGGCTTGATGGACCCCGAACGGAGGAAAGCCAAAGCTCGTCAGCACAGTGGGAACCTGTCAGCTGGCCCCCCTTCCCAGACAGACAACACCATTCAGATTAATCCGCCACTAAAAGGGGCCATTATTTCTCCTCCACACCAGGGGGCTCATCCTTCACAGAGGAGGGTCTCGTCTCTTTATCCAGGATTGAGCTGGTAATTAGGAGCCCCGGTGCCATGTGTCATCGTCATGGCGATGAGAGGCGCTCGACGGTTGGTGACTTTCACCCCACAGTCCCGAGCACACCCGAAGAGCAGCTTTTCTTTTGGAATGCTTTTTCCAAATTCTGCCATTCCTCATTTCCATATGGCAAACTGCCTGTTTGTTTCCCGTTCCTAAATGTGCCGCATACACTTGTCGTGATCAGGGTCGTCATTTTAAGGTACGTCTGATTCACCAAGGTTCACCTATAACACCCTAATGCAAACACAGGCATACACAATGCCCTCGATTCAATCAACATCAATGTATACTATGTATACTAGTATATATACTTTTAATTATTTAAAAATATATTTAATATTTAAATTAAATGTTATGTATATTTGAATTTGTAGTACTATTTCACAAGTTTGATCTTGTCCAACTGTATTTTATTGTGAGTCGAAGGACAATTGGACTAAATTCAGATCACTCTATAAAAACGTTTTTTTCAGGACAAAGTTCAGACGACAATATGTCAGGAAATTCCATTGCCCTGAACTCCTCACTGCCCACATAGGCCTGGTTTACTAACCTTTGAGCACATGCAAAACTAATAAAGTGATTGGTGCAAAACAAATATCATTTGTCATCTCATTGGTTTGCACACGCTAAAGCTCTTAGTAAATCAAGCCCATAGTGTGAAAGATAAAATGTGTTTATAGTTTTGAATTTTCAGGTTTAACTTCAGCTCAACTTCAGTGTTTGTAGTGGGAGATTGGCTGGAGATCCACTTTTGAGGGCATTAATGGTGATTTTCCAAGTTCCCAACTCAACAGCTCCTGGACATCATGTGAATGGAAAAATTAATAAATAATGATACAGATGAGAAATGCAAAGAAAAATTCAATCAAATATTAAATTGTATATATGTTATAAAGAATTATTATATATGTGCCTTGCTTAATTTTCCTTTTCTTTTCTGACCTTTGTCATGCTTTGATCTTCCTGGGCAAATTGCACATGGATGTGCAAGCAGACATTTTGGAGAATGGTTATCTGACTACAGATACGACAAATACGCACACATTTAATAATGTATGGTACTCTGGGTCGAGGGGTGATGGGGAGGTGGGGTGTGACTCCATTGCTGTATGTGTATAATATTCATCCCGCTGTTCGGGGGAACAGCTCTTTCTGAAGTGGCCAAAGTTTTTCTATCGTCCATCAAAGCCAGGAATTATGAATTCCAGTCAGAGGCCCAGATACGATTCCTAGATTGACAGTCATCGACCTCTAACCCCCCCCAACCCCCAGTCCCCTCCCCCCGCCCTGCCTGTCACCAGGCTGGTCAAGCAAATGTCAAGGTTGTCAGGCATGAGACAGGCGTCGGCGCGTTTGGATTTTTCCAGCGCGGCTCATTGTCATTCAGCCCACGAGCGCTCGCCGTTCTCCAGTCAAACCGCACACGCATGCAGGACGCGTGGTGGAGAGAACCTGTGAGCGCTGTCACGTGTGTGTGTGTGTGTGTGTGTGTGTGTGTGTGTTTGCTACTAGACTCAGTAGGGTTAATCATATTTATACATACTGCAGACTTCTATCTAAATGACAGCAGAGATGTGTGACAGGTATGCCGCTTGTTTGAGATTATTTCAATTTGATTGCAGGGGACCTGAAATTGTCCAAAAGGCCACATGAAAAACGGTTCATTCTAGGTATTGATTAAATAAATTGAAATATTGATTGTCATTCATTTAATAGCAAGGCCATGGAATTTTAATGGAAATATCAGGGGTGTCAATTTGCCTTGAAATAGATCAAAGCAGAAAGATCGGAGACCCAAGGCCCAACCAAAGCTTCACATGCATGGGAGGAAACCCCGGACCTGACACCTTCCCGAGATTTCCCATCGATTTTCTGTCACCAAGCCTCACCGTGTCGACCGTCCTCTTCCTCCAATGACAATACTCTGCAATTCCCGGCCCATGAAATATTCATTTTAAGGGCAGAATAATGAGCGACGTGAATGATAACCACGCATAATGAGAACCGGACTGCAGTCCCACATAAAGCCATTTGCTTGACCATGTTTAAGACCTTGTACTGCATCAAACTCCAGTCCTGGAGGGCCACAGACTCTCCTGGTTTTTGTGATTTCCTTACAATGAGCAGCCCTTAGGCCTTGGAAACAAGGTGTGCAGACTCTTTAGCCAATCAGTGACTTAAAATAAGCAGCAGACACAGTAGCAGTCTAGAACTTGGTGTGTTGCACCATGTCAAAAAAAGAAAAGATATAAAAAACATTCATCACAGCCTCGCTACATACTCTAGCTGAGTTTAAGATTGTATTAGCCCTGGAGAGGGAAGATCGGGGTCTGTTGTGACACGGGGTCTATTGTTACTCAATGCCAGATCAGAAACAAGCTAACCTGCTGTAACACTGCACACCCCCATACACATCCTCTTTCACCTCGGACCAGCTTCGTGTCAATTCCGTGCTCAGAAAACATTGTGCAACAATCGACCCTGTGTCACAACAGATTCCGATCTCCCCTATACTTACCAGCTCTACATAATTAAGGATTAACAGCAGCTGACATATTCTACTGAATGCCACGGACATTTCCCCTGACCTCTGCACGTTCTTCTCAGTTAAGGAGAATAAGACACATGTTTACTCTGGATTCTGTGAAAAATCTGACGATGCAGCCGGATGCATTGGAAACTGTACTCAATGCCTGTGAGATTCCACTGAACATATGGACATGAAAATATAACAAGACTTTACAATAAGGTTCCATGAATTGACATGAACTAATGTAGTTGGTGAGTAACTACTGCTGAGAAGTTAATCTGCACAGCTCTGTTAATGTATTTTTACATCATTAATTCATGCTAACCACTACATTAATTATTGCTGTTTCATATTAGAATGAAAAAGTCAGTTAATGTACTTGTTAATGGTTAAGTAAGGTCAGGAGCAATTGGGGGTTAGGTGTCTTGTTCAGGGATACTTCGACACACCCAGGGTGGAACCAAACTGGCAACCCTCTGACTGCCCCCAATATGTCTGTTGACTACAAACATGCATTACTCCCAGAAGATCAACGATCCAAAAGGAAGAAGAGGTTGTTTTTTTTCCTGATGTGTATCTCATCGCATTTTTTCTCAAATTAAGGACCATGTCCTGATCAGAAGGGGAAACCAGTTCCACCCATTTATTTATTTACAAAGGATTATTGTCCCTTGAGCTTTTACTGCAAGAGAAAATAGAAAAAGAACAATGAACCAAAGCCTCCCGCCCACCTCCCCCCCAAAAAAACAAACCAAAAAAAAACAAGCAGAAATACAGTCACAATACAATTTGATGAAGATGAAGCGAAGTGTTGAAAATCAATAATCTGTTCGATATGGCCCCTGGAGAGGTACTGGGCAGCTGATTTAAGATGCAGAATGGTGCCAGGGAGTCCTTCAACGATATTTCAATGTCATCGCACCTGCTTTGACTGAGATAACACCCAAGCGTATCTGACCTCGAATCTTATTTTCAACACCACCCCTGACTGAACAGCACTCCATAACAAAGAGCTGTGCATCTGTGTTGTTTTATCGGACTATTTTTGGCTGATTGTTCCGAACCCCTTCACATATATTTCACTGCACACATTCGACAAGCATCGCACAAATTATTTCTCAATCGATTGTTTCACAGACAATAGGGTATTCATATTTTTTGTGAGGCATGCTTCTTTTAGGTCAGTTGATTTATTCTTGTGATTTTCACAGGCCAATAGCAGAACAAAGATGATGAACAAGATAAACTGGAAGACAAAATGGAAAACACAAACATATTATGATATACGTATGTGTATGTGTTGCGGATTACTCGTTTGTTGAATCTCTCTTCGTGTTGAACAATAACAACGGTGCACTACTTGACCGATGACCCGGGAAACATGATCGACACTCCGACCCGATGCCTTGGGAGTGTTCGGTTTTCCTCTTTCCCACACGGCTTATTGATGTAGGGAATGATACACACGCGTGTGGCTGGAAGATTGTATCTGGGAATGATATCTCAAACGCATACAAATCTACCTCCCCCATTTCATGTGAAAAATAGTAGAGAATCTTTTCTAGGATCCTTTTTTTGTGTGAGTGTTTTTGTGCTATATCTATGTGTGATAAGGTGAAAAACTGAATTATGGAAATATTAATATGAAAGCAGTAAAGCTGCAGGAGTACAATATGGTCCGCAAGGTTGATTTGACTCTGAACAATTTATCGCGAAGGATATTATTCTGTGGCATTTATTTTCTCTTTTCTTTTTTAAGACAGTATTGACATGTTTTTGCCATGAAAAATTAGTTAAATGTCATCAAAATTCCTTAAGTGACTATCATTCTGTTTTAAATTGAGTTTTTTTGTTTAAATGCATAAAACCCATAAGCATGTGATTGATTGTAATCGTTATAATGTAAATGTTTGTGAAATCATTGTATCTCAGTTAATTTAATTCCATTCAACAACCTGTCACTGTTTAAGACTAGCGCTAATTATTGATCGTAATTTTTGTCTGTGAAGCGTTTCTTTTATGAGCCTTAGACATTTAATTGACCTTCACTCGTGTCTAAGCAGGCATTGATTGGTGTCAGCTGAATAGAGCACTATTGCTCCAAGCCAGTGTTAAGAGCTTGAATGTACTTAAGGAAAATATTTTGTATAATCCTTTCAAGTCTAGTTATTCTAAATAAACGAGTGTTATACTGCACAATGTAGGTGCTGTATAACATTTCATTTTTCTGGAATAACAAGAGGTAACAGGAAGAAACAATATTAATAAATACCCATGAGGAGGTTTCTAAATTATGTTTATGTTCCGTGCATCTTTTCCTGTTATATCTTACTTATGTCCTGGCATATTAGTTGGTATAAAGAAGGTGTAGTTAATCTCTGTACTGCACTCTATCAAAATCAAACTGACTTTTACCAAAGGTGCCAGAAGTGTGCCTTTTCTTTCAAACACAATAAACCAAGGAAATGCCTTTGTATCTTACTTATTCTCTTGCACATTGGTTGCTATAAAGAATGTCTGGTTCCTCTCTGTACTGCACTCTATCAAAACCGTACAGGCCGTTACTAAAAGCACCAGAACTGTGCCTTTTCCTTTGAACACAATAAAGCCAGTGAATTGTATACAGACTGTAAGGCCATGCATTGTTTTGAGGTACAACGTGGAAAGGTGGTAAGACCAAAAGCTGTACATGGCTCATGTTTTCAGCTCGCTGCCCGTTTCCAGGGATGCGCGGTGATTGGCTGCTGAATATAAGCGCAAGAGAGGCCTTTGGGTGGCGGGTGATAAAACGAAAGTGCCACAAAGTGGCCCTGTTCTGAGTAAGTATTATGTTGCTTTGAGTGTGTCCCAATATGTTTATTTATTTCAGAAAATAAAAAGGAACAATGCTGTAATCTAATCTGTCCGGTGTGCTAAGTACATGTGCACATCTCAGAATTGGGAGGTTCAAAACACACACACACACGCATGTGCACTGGTGCACATGCACTACACTTACAGTACACATACACACAAACACACACACTCACATACAACCACAGAAGCACACACTCACATATGGGCACACACAGAAAGGGTGCACATACACATACACACACACACACACACACACACAGGCATAATATAAAATGGAAAGCAATGAGAGTCGCTTTTTTTAAGAGTTCTACAAAAATGGCAACCAGTAACAGATTGTTTTCCCTGGACAAAAGGGCTAATGACAAATCATTACTGACAGGGGGTTAAGCTCAGGCTTTGAACCGCACTGCTTCTGAAGTTAAAAAATGGGACTTCTCCCTCAGAATAATATATTAAACACATGATGTATGGCTTTGGGGGAAGCTTCTATTAATTTTCTATGATACTTGCCGTCTAGCAAATTAGTGAAAGATCCTTAGCTTTGCACATTAGTGCTAAGAGAAAAAACGCCACCCCCGTTATGGTTCATTTAAATGATCAGTTCTTAAATCATCTCCAATATATTTCCTGTAATCAATCTGCCAGAGCTTTTTTGTCACAAGATTAATAATCCTAAAAGTGATAACCCCTCAGAGTCCCATAAACCCAGAACTAGGCCCACAAAATATGAGGCCCAATCTCGTGTTTTATAGGTCTGTATGATATCTATAATCATCTTTCTAGATTAAAAACTGCTGTTCACTGCTCAATAAACACTTATGAATGTATCAAAAGAGCAGGTTTTCATCATAAATACTTGGGTCACATATATTTAGGACATTACTGGGGGAAATACAAAAATACTATATATTACCTTCATGTATGTAGTTCATTGTTCTCATTTAACAATGAAAGCATCATTCATCTGTGATAAAGATGTGATTTATGCACATTCTTTTCAAATACCGACCATAATGAATCCATGGGGTATATAAATCATGTTTATCTGTGTAATTTTAGTCTTTGAATTAAAATGAAACAAGGTTTTCATGCAGTAGATTATTGAAAGTTATTGTTCTGAATTGACACTGAATTATTTTTGATCTTTATTATTTTCAAAGAATCGGCAAGAAACAGGCAAAAAGACATAAAGCAAATACAGATGGTCAGATGATGAACAGCACCACAGAAACTTTATTAGGTATCTAATCAACCAGTCATGTGGCAGCAACTAAATGCATAAAAGCAAGAGCTTCGGCATGCATGGCCAAGAGGTTCAGCTGTTTTGCAGACCAAATATCAGAATGGGGAATAAATGTGATCTAAGTGACTTTGACCGTGGAATGATAGTTGTTGCCAGACAGGGTGGTTAGAGTATGTCAGAAACTGCTGATCTCCTGGGATTTACATGCACAACAGTCTCTAGAGTTTGCAGAAAATGGTGTGAAAAACAAAAAACATTCAGTGAGCAGCAGTTCTGCGGGAAAAAAACGTATTGTTAATGAGGTCAGAGGAGAAGGGCCAGACTGGTCAAAGCTGACAGGAAGGTGACAGTAGCGCAAATAACCACACATTACAACAGTGGTTGTAAGTCAAACCTCTTAAGCGGATAGGCTACAGCAGAAGAAGACCAATCAGTATAAAAAATTAGTTTAATAAATACCTAATAAAGTGCTCACTAAGTGTATATATATGTGAGAGTGAAAATATGTGTGTAGTATGTGAGACGTCCGAAATGACCAAACCAGCCCCTCATACACACACACACACACACACACCTGTGCATACTGTTAAAAACAACGTACTATATACTGAATTTTTATTTTATTATTATTTTTTTTTTGTTAGCTGTTACTGCATACATGTAGCGCAATTAAAGTTTCGCCAACTGAACAATAAAAACGTGATTGAAATTACAACGCGTAGCACACTGGCTTTCTCCCTGTCCTGGCGGCTGGCTCTAATAAATCACCGGGGCCACCGGGGCCTGCATCGGAGCGCTGCGATCAGAGTCCTGGCCAACGGGAGGAGTCGTAAAGCCCTCGTCCTTGGTCCCGGCGCGGCCCCAGTGATTGGCAGGCCACTCCAAGCGGGTCATAAAGCGGTTTGTTACCTTTTTAAAAACACGCCCCCAGATTTATGTACTGCGGGCGAAAGCTCATAAATCACAGGATTACTTAAATTCTGGTTTTCCCGGTAAATCACGGTGTTCTCCTTCCCGCAGAAGTTAAATGCTTTACAGTTATGACCTATTACACACGATGAAAGGCAGACAGTATATCACCGAGTCGAGCAGCGCACCACACAGGATAAAGAATAATTTTATCCGCCCGGCAACAGCCTCTGGAATACAATGGGCTTGAGCTATAGGCCGGTAAGGCAGGCTATACATACTCTTACCCCAGATCCCAAACCATGTCCAGAACAGCTTACTTGCCTACTATTGAGTATATACTGTAAGCCATACCGTTATGCAGCCTGCTCCTGCTAAATGGCTGAGGCTAAGTGGGAGTGGGCTTTGTTAGCACTTGGATGGGTGACCTGGGAAATCTGCTGTTGCTGCTGTTGGTGGGCCAGTAGAGTGTGATCTTCCCTCTGAACAAATTATCCCCAATGCCCCTGCGCAGTGATGGGGACATTGTGCTGTAGGATTTCAGATGAGATGTTAAACTGAGGTCCTGACTCGCTTTTTAGGAAGTAAAGCATTCTTTTTAGCAGGTTCTACATAGCATTCATTGGGAAGAGGTGGGTACTTTTTGCTACAAGGGCGGGACATCTCACAACACTTCCGCAGTATAATAGGAAAATAGTCTGGAGGATATTCAGTATGGAAGATTACTGCCCATTGCGTGCTAAACAGGACATAGTATGCTTAGTAGTACATATTGTGAGGACACAATAGCTCCACTCTCTGAAATAAGGTGACAATAGGTACCTCTATTGTTCTTCAAGTATCAAATTGCCCAAAAGTACCCTGGAAGTACAGTAATGTTCTCTTTGGGTACAAATGAGTACGTTTTCTAAACAAAACGGTACTGATTAATTATACACTGCTGGATAGGGGTACAATGTTATGTACCTATAAGGTACCGCCCCAGTGACACACATTTGTACCTTTTTAGGAACTGTTGGTAGCTTTATCTCTGAGAGTGTAGGAGGCTGTTACGGACGCCGCCCAAATCAATGATATCTTCCTGCAGAGCCAGAGCAGACGTTTAAATACTCCGGGAGGTGAAATATATACAATAATCAAACCTCAAAACCAAAAGGTCGCGGGGAAGGGAGAAAAAAATATGTGCGCCGTACGGTCTGCTGCCTCCAAATTTTCCGAGCCGCTGCCCACGGCGAGTCCTGTCCCGGCGCCGGAGGGGCTGCAGGCACTTCCGCAGCTGTTCTCCCTCGTTTCCGCCCGTCGATTACGACCCCGCCGCACCTGGCCCGCGACACCAGCTGCGCGTTCGGCCCTCCTATAAACCTCTCCCCTCGTTTTTCTGCTTTTCCGCCGCGTCGTTCAGAGCCGCTAAACGCGGCGAGAACTCTATTAGCGCCCCGAAGGGAAGCGGAATCGGCAGCGTCCAGCGGAAACGGGGCAGAGGGTAAACAATTACCGCCGACGTGCGGTGTCCAACAAACGCTGTCACAAGCTAATGCGAGCAGCCGACGAGTTTTCTCCCCCAAAGCAGAAGTGCTAGGTTATCAAGCGGACTAATTACAGACATAATCGTTTGTCCTGATTTCTTTTCGTTTTAATCTTTGTTTTGGTGCCACAATAATTGCCCAACAAAACAAATGTGGGGGATATGTTAAAGGAAACAAAAACCGACACAAGGTTCAGAGTACAGGGCGTTCTCTGCGCGTTTGGCGCAAGCAAAATGTCAATGACGCACGCGATTTAAATGTCTGATGGTCAAGCAATTATTGGAATAATTATTGTTGTGATTGTTTATTTTCACCTGGACTGCCCTGAGGCTGTGAAGGCGGATGTTTCTGGAAGCTGACCTCAGGCAGCCTCTGCTAATCGTTCCCAGAACTGGCTCCCACAATCATTCCAGGTGCGTGGCTCCCACTGCGGCCCATCTTGTTGTTTGTCAGTCAGCCTCTTTTATTTTACATTAAAATGTTCCGGAGGCAATGAGCGGTCACCTAGCGGGGCAATGTGGTGCAAAGTGGAAATGTGTTTCCCCCAAACCCATAACCGCCAACCGAGTTCAGCTCCAGAGAAATAACAGGGCGCAAATGAGGCAAAGTGCATCGCTGCGTGTCAACTTCCACGAATAATAATTTAGAAAATTGTTACTCTGTTGACTTGATGCACTAGAAATGATGCAAATGTTTCAAAATCAAGTGGGACAGACAACGGCACACTGCACAAGGCAAGAGAGTGTTGTGTGTGTTTAGGAAATAATGACAATATGTCAGAAAATGTCCTTCCTTTAAAACCTGCACACGTATCATTATCCTTCAACGGGCGCCATCTTTTGTGACTTAAATTAAGTCACTTTATTTCTCGCATGCCCTGCCAGTCTTATCTCAGTGCATGCTGATCTCATGAGCAGTGACACATACAGTAATGCATGTCTGTGTGAAATGCATGTATACAGTGTCAATCCCTCCATATGACCTTTTTTCACAACTTTTTTGGAATTCCCTCAGGATCACACACACACACACACAATCATGTGTGTGGTCCATTCCTCCCAGTAGACCTTGTGTTTGTCAAACCTGCTGATCCACAGTGTCTATAAGCCATCTGTGTCACAGGGAATAAGTCACACGCTTGTCTCTACCAATCCCAGCGACGAGAAGAACTCCAGAATATGCATATAATGCGCATCTAACGCCAGGGTCACTGATGTTCTCATGCACCAGAAGATATCTGCACGACGATGCGCTTCCAAATAGGCTCTGAAGATCACACGCTTTTTCATACTTTTGTGACGTAATGAGAGCAAACTGTGATCACGGGGAGAATTGGGTACAGTGGGTGAAAACCAGACGAAACTGCCCGCAGTTCGCTCCCTGCACTGTCCCTAATGGGACCCCTTATAGAGCAGACCGTACGGAAACTGGGCTGGTGTCAGCTAATAAGAGGCAGGAAGACAGCCTCCTCTGAGCCTTCTTCCAGAAGGATCTTTATTTTTTGTCTTGTTTGCATTCTGACAGGAAATCTCTGTGTGTGTGAGCGCGTTGCTCAGAATGCACGGTATCAATTCCCCTGAGATAAGCCCTGGAAATATCTGCCAGCACAGGTACAAATACCACAGATAATAGATATAAATGATGGAAGGCCAAGTCCCAAGAAAGCGTCTGCTTACACTGTTATTTTTGACAACTATGAAGTCATCTGCAGGTATATGATTCTGTAGTTGTTGTTGTTTTTGTCATTATTGTCAAGGTTATTATAATTATCATTAGTAGCAGTGTTAGTAGTAGTAGCAGTAGTAGTAGTAGTAGTAGTAGCTGTAACAGCAGTAGTAGTAGTAGTAGTAGTAGTAGAAGTAGTAGCAGTAGTAGTATTAGCAGTAGTAACAGTTGTAGTAGTTGTACACTGTAGTGTTAGTAGTAGTAGTATTTGTCGTACACTGTTGTAGTAGTAGTAGTAGTAGTAGTAGTAGTAGAAGTAGTATTGTTGTTGCTGTTGTTGTTTTTGATGCTGTTCATGTCTTCTTTTTAGAAGCACACATCATGCTTGATATTGTATGTCAAACATATTATCTGAAAATGAATGCTGCATATGAAACAGACTGTAACATGTATTACTTTCGCGAGAATAACATGCGCATGTAAGTACTATATTGAGTACTATATGCAACACATTTGCTCACAGTTCATAAAGCAAATGAACTTAAAATAACTCTGGTTAATAACAAGCAGTATGGCAATGCTGAGGGGCAGTTCATGGACTATTAGAGACAGAATCATATGGGTTATTAGAGACATACTGTATGTGAATCAAGTCAATTGTAGGCACTAAATTATGTACAGGCGATACTGTGCTTTGTTTTCTTGTGTGTTTATGTAAATTTACATTTAATTCATGTTATATTTTCATTGAGGTGACACAGGGAAAATCCCATAAGCCCAATTTTGAGTTGAATGAAAACATGACAGTGGCAAAAATATATATATATATTTCTTCCAGTTGTAGCAAGTGTTATCCAGGGGCCTGTAACAGGGGGCAGGATTGCTGAGTCAGCTGTACTCATTAAAACCAGGAACAGCTCTTTTTAACTTCAATACTTTAGTAGATTTTGCTCTGTTCGGTTTTTTAGTGTAGTTATCCAGCTAACTCAGTAATCCTGTTTTGTGATACAGGCCCCAGATACATATCTTCAGCTGTGGGCCATGGCTAGCTCGATCCAATCAGAAGTGAGGAAACTCAGGACAGGGTTTAGACTGGGCTGTCCACTCTTTAACCATCACACACACCATCACGCTAATGCATTTTAATTATTCATCTCTTCATCTCTCTCTCTCATCTAACTCAATTAATCCTGCCACATCAGTCGGTTAAGCCACTGTCACAGACACAGGGGGAGACTGGGTCCTTTACTATTGTGTTGGATTTAAATAAAGCACTCCAGTAAGAGACTGAGGTGAGGTCACCTTTCGTTCCATAACAATGGTTTATTTCCCTTACAAGATCCATAATCCCCTTATCATCATAAATAAGCTTCTGAACAAAAACAGTTTTTTTTTGTTTCTTTTGTACTTTAATTCAGCCAACGGGCACCAGATGAACGCAGAATGAATGCCTGATTCTTTCGCTTCAGGGCGCAGTCGCTCAAAAGTTAAAAGCATGTTTTGCCAAACCCAATAAGAGTACCGTGACGTGTTTAAAGATAATGTGTTTATGAGTAAGCAAAGGTATAAATCCTCCAATAGCAATGGCCTCAGGAGATTCTAAACAAGCCTTTATTAGCACCAACCCTTAAAAGCCATTTCATGCCAGGCCAATTATTCCCAACACTGCAGCCAGGAAGCATTTAGGAGACGAAGGCCGGAGGACTTAATGACACGGCTGAAGGACTCTCTGCGGAATGGTTTGTTTGAACCGGGAGACTGTTTCAGCGTGAGTGAAAACAATTGAACTAATACGAACTCATCACCTTCAATTTTCCCTGGGAACGTCGCAGGTGGAGGTACGAGCCGAGCCAGGCTAACTCTCTAGACAATGCCGCCTCGGGTGTGTGAGGTGGTAACAGCCCTCCACCGCGGTCCGCTTTCAGTCCAGGGGAAAGAGTGGATTCATCTGCAGTCCCTCTACATCAGGCAGCGCTGCAAATCAAATAAACACGACAAAGCCCCAAATAACAAGTCCCACAATGCTGTTCTTTTTACAAAGCTGGCTATAAACTTTGCATAAACCATTGGTAAATATTTGCAGTTTGTCACACATTTCCCAACGAACTTGCCTTACCAAGGCTTGTTCGTAATGTCCCATGCTTTCTTATGCTACATTGCTGGACTTGATGAAGCAGACATCAAACAAAAACATCTCACATATTTAATAATTCATAAGGCAGTTACGGTAATGACTGAGCAACAACCAGCAAACACTGATAACAGAGGTATGGAGGGTTTTTGGCTATGGCTCAATTCTGGTGATGAAATTGAAAAGGCCAATTAAAAGCAACAGCAATCATATGTGAATTAAATGCAGATACTTACTGTTCAAATGGGCATTTATCAGGAGCTACTCACCCAGGGGCTCCATTTCACACCTCTCTCAGTCTGAAACGCTGTCCCTGCACGCAGCGTTGGGACTCATGCAGGAGCAGGCTGGAGTCCTGGCACTCACTGAACACCTCATCTGGGCCCTTCTCTGCCCAGGTGTTTCTATTTATTGGAATCATTTGGGAATCATTCGTAAATAGACTGAATAGATTTTATTTATACAAAATAGACTGTGTTTATCCATCCACCCCCCCTTCTCCCAACCCCCAAGTCCTGTAGCATGTGGCTTAAAAAGGGATACATTTCTGTATTTGCTGAAACTGACAAATTAAACATTAAACAACCGAGAACAACATTCACCATTGGACAATGTCTTTTTTTTTTTATCCTGCATAATTCCAATGGGTTTGGATACATTTCCCTGTGAGAAATGTGCATAACTGTAAGCTTGAGCAAGAATCAGACCAGAACAATTTATCCATTAAAATGTCTGTTACTAGATTCCTGAGATTACTGATGAAACAGTAAAAAAAAAAAGTATTTGAGCTTAACAGTGCAGATCTTGCCGCAAGGCAAGTGTTTACAAGCTAAGCTGACCAGAACTGCCAGAAGCCAATGAGAAATGGCGGTTCAAAAACACAGCAATTTCCTGCAAGAGAGCAATGGGAGAGAGTAAAAGACACATAAAAAGAAAGGCTACAGCAAAAAAAGAAACACATTTACCAGAGTGCTGAGGACCTCATTGAATTGTGGTGAGACATAACGACCAACATAAACACAGAACACTGAACAGACACAACAGCTTTTTCCAAAGGGCTGGTAACTGAAGTCATCTTTCAAGACTGCAAGAAAATAGCAAGTTCTATAAGCTTGTAATAAGCCTAGTAATAGTTGTAGCCATGCCCTGAGGTAAAACATGACTCCACAATGGTGACTTGTATGGGGTATCAGGGAACCCCCATAGTATGCTCACAGATTACAGCCCACAAAACAGTTCCTTGTTCAAATCTGAATCCCTTCTGTAAATATCTTGTTATTTTATATAAAATCTTTTGGCCAAGAAATTGTCGCTACAGTTTTGTATGCAATGGATATGCAGTTCATCCTAATGGGCAAGCATTCCACCGTCATCTCGATCATTCAGTAGACCATTTGTATGCTGGTGCATGCTGTATACAGTATGCATGCTAGTTAGCCATTATGCATGCTAGTGCATTGCGTGCTAGCACACCACTGTATGAGTGCTATTGGCCACTCTGTGTGCTAACACACCACTGTATGAGTGCTGTTGGCCACTCTGTGTGCTAACACACCACTGTATGAGTGCTATTGGCCACTCTGTGTGCTAACACACCACTGTATGAGTGCTATTGGCCACTCTGTGTGCTAACACACCACTGTATGAGTGCTATTGGCCACTCTGTGTGCTAACACACCACTGTATGAGTGCTGTTGGCCACTCTGTGTGCTAACACACCACTGTATGAGTGCTATTGGCCACTCTGTGTGCTAACACACCACTGTATGAGTGCTATTGGCCACTCTGTGTGCTAACACACCACTGTATGAGTGCTATTGGCCACTCTGTGTGCTAACACACCACTGTATGAGTGCTATTGGCCACTCTGTGTGCTAACACACCACTGTATGAGTGCTATTGGCCACTCTGTGTGCTAACACACCACTGTATGAGTGCTGTTGGCCATTCTTTGTGCTAACACACCACTGTATGAGTGCTAGTAGCCACTCTGCTTGCTACCACACCACTGTATGAGTGCTAGTGGCCACTATGCATCCTAGATGGGACCCAATGCAAAGATGTAATCTAGTGCATATCATATCTCGATCACCTCTTTTCACCCCTTGTTGCATTGAGATGTAAATTACATCTGCATTTAAAAGGAGGCTGGAGTCAGCACTGCAGCAGCAGAAGCAGTGTTACAGCACTGTGTGCCAGTGTGCTTGTCATGTTTATTTTACACTGAATAGCACCGCTGACAGGCTGCTTATTTGTGCTGTCAACCTGTGCAGACTGCACAATAATGCCTATGGTAAATAAATATATTCGCTCAGCGTGAGTTCCTGGCACTGAAACTTCTGCTTGCCAAGCAATACACCTCAATGTGATCTGTATTAAAATCTGGTATAAGTCGTAGAACATCTGAGATTCCCGGCCAAAAGAATATGAACTATTGCGGGGAACCCTGTAGAAACACAATCACCTCCAAGTGTTGCAACACTTAAATAATAACTTCCTTTTAGCAGCTTTTTGAGTGCTAGATGGTGTCCTAATATATCTGCTGTTGCCTCGAAATAGACATATTTTAAACTTGACTCATTTTAAAAAAATGTGTTTTCTTTTATTTATTTTTGTTTGTTTCTCTTTAGAATTTAATACAGCCTCTATGGACATAATATCTATTCACCAGTGTTTCTGCCTTCTGGTATGGCATGTTTCATAAGGTGAAAACCATCCCTCTCTCAAAGTAAAGTTCTCCAGTTTTTCCCATCCATCCTCTGATGCTACATTCATTCAAGTGATGGACAAGACAGGCCTGTGGGCACGTTTTTGCATCCAGGTATTAATCAAGTAAAGACTTCATATTTTATATTATGATCACAATTCTTCAGAACTTTACCTTACATTATACCTTTGCTGATATTTTCTCCCAAAGAAAATGTGGAAATATTTTTTTTCATGGACAGTGAAGCTTTTGTGCCTTAGATTGGCAGTACACCCAAAAATGCGGAACTGCAACTTTGGCAGAAGTAGTTCAACTCGATGAAACCATGCACAAAATAAGCTCTGTGGATGTTCATGAGAAATTGCTGTGGAGGTTTTCATATTTTCAGTGTATTGATTGCCACAAAGATACAGGCCCCTTGAGTTCTGTTCTGTATCAGGGAGAGCTCCAGCGTGTATCTATAAAACTAGTCAAATTTTACAAAAACCATCTGGGATCGATAGATAGTACTCGCGATAAGTGGAAACATACCTCGATTCTTTCTTTGGCTGAACTGTCCGTTTAACTTGTGCAAATTCCCGGAAAGTGGATTGGCAGAGTGAATTGCGATTCCGTGCCCACCGCAGCCATACGTCTCAGCTTCTGGAACATTCTCGCCGTGCCGCTCGGCCATGTCGACGCGAAGGCAGGCCGACGAGGGCGGAATACATATTATTCCTCTTGTTCTCAGGGACACTCCATCAATAATAAAGTGAAACTGCGGGTTGTTATGTGTCAGTAAACGAAAACACATTCATTACCCGGGCAGCCGCGGCGGACCGGATAGATCGGTCAGCTCACGGTCGCCGTCGAGGCATGACAGCAGAAGTTCAGGTTAGTTCTGCGCCGCACTTTTCTGAAAAACAACATGGCCGCTCCCGCAGCACGCCGCCACAGCGAGGACGGAGCGGAGGCCGGCTATTAGCGCTCTCGGCGGGGGCCGCCCGCTCCCGCTGAGCCCAAAAGCGGCACCAGCTCTTCAAAGGGGAAGGAATCCACTCTTTACCTGTAATGGGAAACGGTTTCTGTTGTTTTCGCTGTTGTTTTTGTCGGGGGTTGTTGTTGTTTTTTGAATCTGTGAACTAGATGTAAGTACGTTGCTTCGGGATATGGATGACCCAGCTTTTGTGCGGCGTCAGGATTAGCCTCGTCGTACAAATGGTTGGATCCTGTTTTTCTCATCTCTCTGAAAATGTCTTCTTTGCGTGAAATAAATTTAAAATGAGCTTTTCTCCCAGGTACCAGGAGGCATGACTGAGGCTGCAGTGTTCATGACATTTTGACCCCACCGGATTCCAGACCACATTAGACTGAGTCTTTCACATATGCCTACTCCTGCCCCTGAACTACATTTCACAATGTAACCCTAATAGGTTTTTGGAATGTTTTTTGTTGTTGTCAAAATTCATTTAGTGTTCTAGAACTCCACTGCTTTCAATTACCAGTAGCGTTACCAGTTATTCTTACTTGTTACTAAGAATATTCTACACCTTAAAACAGGGATCATCAACTCTGGCCTTCGATTCCAAATCCAGCCCTGGTTTGATTTTCACCCGGGTAATTAGTGCTACTGGCCAGACTGTCTTCACAGCTGACTCCCAGCTAAAGGTAGGGTGGAAAAGCAGCAGTTCTCTGTCCTTGAGGATGATGAGCTTGCTGATCCCTAAGGGGTTAAAGTGGCGACATGGCTCAGGCAGTAAGAGCAGTCGTCTGGCAGTCGGAGGGTTGCCGGTTCGATCCCCCGCCCGAGCTGTGTCGAAGTGTCCCTGAGCAAGACACCTAACCCCCAAATGCTCCTGATGAGCTGGTCGGTGCCTTGCATGGCAGCCAATCGCCGTCGGTGTGTGAGTGTGTGTATGAATGGGTGAATGAGAAGCATCAATTGTAGTGCTTTGGATAAAGGTGCCATATAAATGCCAACCATTTACCATTTAAAGGGTTACTATGTGCTGAATGCACCAAATCAGGGTCCTGGATTCAGACCTGCCTTCCTGTTTTAGAAGTTGTCTGATTCGGTGAAGTTTGGCGAGCCTAACCTTGGATGTGTGCAAGGCTCCAGGTATCTGGTTGTTTTCCACTGAATTGTTGTAATTTGCAGGTTGTCCCTGAGGTGGTTCTGTCTGCAGACAGAGCAGAATCTACATATAACCATTATTATTTCACAATATTTCAGATTTCAGGTGTTGCAATATATTACAATGCTGTAAAATATACTTCTCATTGCATAATAAATAGTAAAGTCTGCATATTTACTCTTTATTTGCAGGATCTTAATTTTTCTTTTTGGAGTAGGATGATTGTAAATTTCAGCTTGGAAAAAAGAGAAAACAGCTTTAAGTGAGTGAAAATAGAATTTGGTAGAAGCGTGTGGCTCGCCGTTGCACTTTGTGCAAACAGGAATTATATTAGCGACCGGCTAACACCACAGTCAATAAAGAACCTGCTTCGCTAATGCATTTCCCTCAGCTTCCACTTACATTCCCACTGCCAGGGGAACCCCATTGCACTATAAAATACGGGAAATGTAATTATTCTCCATTAAAATAATGGACAGCTAAAACATCTCTGAACTCTTGCAGACAGAACGTAAATTTGAGGAAAACCCAGACACATTATTGGAGCTAGCAGTGGATTTTGACAAGCCATTAAAAGCCTATGATCAGGGATCGTCTTGTATTTTCTTTCTTGCTTGACAAGAAACCATTAGATGGCTCCTTCATGTTTGTAAATAAATAAATAGTAATGCATATAAATGTATATTAGCAAATATGTAAAACCTTTTAGTTGTTTTTCTGGCACTCTCAGGCCTAAACAGATATTTTTCTGAACGTCTTTACTGCGTCCAGTTTATTTAGTTTTCCCTCTTTAGTGGAGCACTTTGATAAATACTGCACTCAGAATATATTATATGTAATAAGACATTAATCAACAGAGTTATTAATTGCTTGATTGAAATGATACCACCAATTGTAAAATGTGCTGTATGAAAATTGTATGAAGGATTGGCAAGGCCACGAGTGCAATCATTGTATGGGAGCTCACACTTCAGCACAGCTACATAATCAGCTAATTAAAAAATATGTGAAGGTATGGCTGATTTGGTACGTGCCTCAAATGTTTTACACATGATTTAGTATTTGGCCAGTGTAATCTAAAAATTAATACAGCCGTAATTTATATATTTTTAAATAGGCAGCTGTATTGCTAGTACCATTTGTGAAGGAGTGGTATGTTTTCTCACAAGAGAAGTCAATGTTCAACATCCAGAAAGCAGAAAGGGGGTACTCATCTGAACACAATGCCAGCATCTACCCTGAAATAGCAAAGTACACATCTGACGCATTTGTTGTCTGAAAATAACCCGTACTCTTAAAAAAATCAATCTCAGTTCTCTTCAATCAGGAAATGCATTCTAAAATCCCGCTTCTTTGAGCAAAGCCTTGCCATATTTCAATATCTCCTTTGTCAGTGCATAAATGGAAGTGAATCAAATTCTGTGGATGGGCATTTCAAAAGATCCTTGCTCACAGTGAGTCTCTCAGGCTGCAAGCAAAGGGCAGTACGGCAGACACGAGAGAAATGACCACCCCTCCCCCCCTTTTCTTACAGTGACTAACTAGCTAATCTGGAGAGAATTAAAAAGGATCAATAAAAGTGCCATTGTGAGCAAACTCCATCAGACTCCCACTGTCAGAGCAGACTGTAATGAATGATGGTACGGTGGGTAATAATACGTCTCCCTCTGCTCCTCTGCTCCTCTGCTCCACGGGAGTCACGCTGAGTCCACGCGCAGCCAGGCTCCGGCCAATCAAATCTCAAGGTGAGCTGAAGCATCTGCCTCGCCCTCCCTGTGAAGTCGTACCCTGAGAGGGGCTCCCTGCTGATGTCATATCTTCATATGTAAGGTGGGGGTGTCTCCTCCACAATGTGACAGAAATTGGACTATGCAAGTGTTCAGCTTTGAGGGGGGTTCGCCCCCACCGCCCTTGGTCCTTTACATTTTGAAATAATGTGGTAAACACACTTTATTTGTTTGTGAGTGTGTGTGTGTGTCTGGATGTGCTTGTTTGTGTGCATGTGTTCGTGTGTGGCTGCGCATATGTGTGTGTGTGTGTGTGTGTGTGTGTGTGTGTGTGTCTCTCTGGTTGCGTGTGTGTGTTGTGGGTGGTGTGCAGGTGTGTGTGCGTGTGTGTGTGGTTGTGCATTTTTGTGTTTGGTTCTACAGTGTGTGTGTCTGTGTGGTTGTGCATGATTGTGTTTGACTCTACAGTATGTGTGTGTGTGTGTGTGTCTGTGTGCTTGTGCATATTCGTGTTTAGTTCTACAGTATGTGTGTGTGTGCATGGTTGGGTGTGTGTGCTCGTGTATGTTTGTGTTTGGTTCTACAGTATGTGTGTGTGTGTGCTCGTGAATGTTAGTGTTTGGTTCTACAGTATGTGTGTGTGTGTGCTCGTGTATGTTAGTGTTTGGTTCTACAGTATGTGTGTGTGGGTGCTCGTGAATGTTAGTGTTTGGTTCAACAGTATGTGTGTGTGTGTGCTCGTGAATGTTAGTGTTTGGTTCTACAGTATGTGTGTGTGTGTGTGCTCGTGAATGTTAGTGTTTGGTTCTACAGTATGTGTGTGTGGGTGCTCGTGAATGTTAGTGTTTGGTTCTACAGTATGTGTGTGTGGGTGCTCGTGAATGTTAGTGTTTGGTTCTACAGTATGTGTGTGTGTGTGCTCGTGAATGTTAGTGTTTGGTTCTACAGTATGTGTGTGTGTGTGCTCGTGAATGTTAGTGTTTGGTTCTACAGTATGTGTGTGTGTGTGTGTGTAAGTCTGACAGCCAGAGCCAGGGATCCAAAGGTAACAGCCCGGCAGCGACCACCTCTCAGACCGCCATCGGTGGCAGCTGTCCACTCACCAGCCTCGCGCAAATCGCCACGGCGACTGCCCATTACCGCTAGCAGCATCCGCCAACCGCTCTGCATTCTTCTAACAGCCCTGCCTCATCGTGACCACTCCGCAACTAACTGCCCACCGGCAGACACCGGCGGACAGGCAGACAGGCAGCCCAGCCGGCAGCAGGGTCTCCAGTAGGCCCCATTATACGTGCCGGCTGGAGAGGAGGAGAACCGCGGAGACGACTTTGAAGCATACTCATTTAGTCCTGCTGCTGGCTGCGGAAGGACAAAGAGAGGTTGAAAAACAAGTGACAAACGAGAGGAAGACGAAGAAGGCGAAGAAGACAAAAGAGGTTAAAAAAGAAATGACAAAGGAGAGGAAGATGAGGAAAAGAGAAGAAGAAAAGGGAGCATGCTCAGGGATCTTTATTTAAGGAACATGCGGGCCCCTCAGACACCCCCAAGGTCATGTTTAATTCTCCCTGCGGCACTGAGCTCTCAGCAGCCGCAATGAAAGGAAATCCTTCACCGCTAATCGAGGCCCCTGATTGGCCGGCAGGGTCGGCCAGGGCCTCATTACTGCCTTGGAGACGGCTTTAATTGCCGTCCATATGCAGAGTTTGGGTTGGGTTAGGCGGGGGGGCGGGCTCTCCCGCTGGTGCCTGGGTTTTTATTATCCCGTCTGTCCCTCACCTTCAGCCCAGACAGGATCACAGCCGGGTCGGGCTGGGCCCGGTCCAAACCCGCCGCCGAGGCAGCAGGGGCAGAAAGAGGCAGACAGAGCGAGGATCTGCGTAGCATCTGGAGAAAAAACCCTAAACCGCACAGACGTGATTCAGAGGCGCTCGGGCGGACAAGCGCTCCTCGTTTCCCCCTCCCACAAGCTTCCCGCGTGCTGATTGGTGCCTGCCGTTTCGTGTCTGAGGGAAAAGCGCTTTCAATTTGCGCCGCAGTGTAAACCCGCTGCTCCTAACAACCCGCCAGAAGAGCATGTTCCGATCCGTTACCGAGAGACAATACCAGCTGTGAGCGTCGTTTCCAAGCTGTCTCTCCTCACCCAAACCAATGTCAAACTCTGGGCTACAGCCTCCCAGTAATGTCAGGTGGCACATCGAGCCAAGGCCTGGCTCCAACTGTGGTCAGCAGCCCCAGGGCCAGTGCCAATCCTCCCAGGAGGGTGGGTTTCAGTTGACAGAGTTTTAAGTACACAGCAACTGGTCAATTGCTCTGGTCAATCGGGACCCGGCTGTCTACCAGTGGCAGTTGGGTAAAGTAGTCTTCTGGTTCAATAGCAGTTGGGTAAAGGAGTCTTTTGGTGCAATGGCAGTTGGGTAAAGGAGTCTTCTGTTTCAAAAGCAGTTGGGTAATGGAGTCTTCTGGTACAATGGCAGTTGGGTAAAGGGGTCTTCTGGTTCAATTGCAGTTGGGTAATGGAGTCTTCTGGTGCAATGGCTGAATAGCTAAGCTGGTGGACTGCAGAGTGAAAAAAGAATCACCTGGCACATTTTGAGAAAGCAGTGGAGGATTTTGCAATAATGGGACGGTGTACATACATGATGGGAGATGAGAAAATTGAGAAACAAAAATTGGAAAAAGACCCTGTTCTCACTGAAATAAATATCAAACTCATAAGATTGTGAAAGGTTGGCCATTTCTTATCATACGTACCAAGAAGAAGTTGGATTTGCCACATAGCTTTGAAGAAGCTTCCTCTAATCCATTGAGTCTTTTGAACTACAAGCGGGAAAATTAATGACTACAACATTGTCTCTTTCTCTTTGTTCAAATGCTAATTTACATTGAAACGATACTACTATAGACCCGAATAAATGCATGCCTGCCTCAGTATATTCACGTACAGTAGGCCTGTACAGTAATGTTTAGCTTAGCATGTTTGATTTTTTTCCCTTGGTTATGCCTGACGTCCTGCATTCTGCCCATGTATTCACTGACAGCCTACTTCAGCTAAGTGTTCCAGCACTCACAGGAGTGTTCTTTCTCCGGGTGTGTGCTTATAAATGCTGGATGTTGTGCTCGTGGAGGAAAGTGCTTTTCTTGCCAGCTGGATTTGCAGGTTAGCTGTTGGACAAAAACAAATCACTAAATAAACTTTCACGATCACTTTTGTTATTTTGAACATGGAGAAATAGCCTGACTGCCTTCTATTGAATGTAATGATCACCTACAATCTCTTATAATGTATATGTATATAGAAAAAGAAAACAACATTAACAATTGCATTGGCAGATAAATGGATATTTACTTTCCAGTGCCAGGAACTTCAGACCCCTGAATAAAAGACGGATTATTTTTAATCTTCGCAGAACAGGAAAATAGATCGCTCCTCCATAACGCCAATCTGACAAGAGGGCATTATGGGAGTAGATGCCTTCTCCGGGCGAACACATTTCTGCGTGCTTTCAAAATCCGCCGAAATTAGTCCACAGTGCCGTCAGAAATGCATTCAGTTCATTACCAGAGGAAGTGCGTGGCGGCAAACATAGTGTTTTGATGAGTGAAATTTCACATTTCATTTAGCAGGCCCGACATTATCCGTGTGAGCTAAGTTAAATCAATAATCACCCCCCATCCCCCCAAAAAAGAGAAAGAACCGCTTGGTTGGGGGCTTGTTGCGACATCAGAAACACTTTGGGTTATTAATACTTTAATTAAGCTCAGCTTTGCCCGTGCATCTGCGTGCCTGAAAAGTCTCTCCACGGAAACCGGGGTCTGGAACGGAAGCCGTCCTCCTTTCCGAGTGAAAAAGAGCGCTCCCAGAGTCCCGCTGAAAGCGGTCATTAAACCCGCCGTTACCGCGGGGGCCCGTGAGTCTGGCGGCGGCCTGGTTATTAGCGCCGCGGGCCGCTAGCGGAGGGGACCGGCGGTTTGAGGAGGCACCGCTGCGTTCATTAGACCGGTCTGTTTGGAAGGTCCTGTTTTATCTGCTTCCCCGCACTGCCCCTCCTGTACCACCACCACCACCCCCAACCATCAATTACCCACCAACAGCATTAAGCTGACAATCATTTGTGAATTCCCCATCTCTAATGACGCCATTATCCTAAATTAGGCCCGAGATTAGGGGTGGAGAGGGGACTGTCGTTTACCTGCCAGGGCGGCAGACGGGGTTCAGATGGGTTCACAGTATACACAGCGCAGATAAACACGGGAAAGACTGGATCTAAACTTTCTTTATTGCATCGCTGGGTTCCGTCTCATTAACCCAGATCACAGTCAAAAGCCTATATGTTCATTCTAACGTCGCAAACAAATAAGAGCATGCTTTTTTTAAAATGAAATTGTATTCATCCCACTAAAGTTACTGTACCTTGAAATGTAAACGCACGGCGCACAGACAGCTAATTAAACTGTGCTCCGTTATGACAGAGGTTTTTTCCCCCTTGCATTCGAGGCTAACTGCTCAGATAGGGAGGCATATTCCCCCTGACAGCCCACGGGAAACCCAGAGTTTATTCTCTTCAATTAACGTTCCTGGCCCTCGCGTGCAGCCATGCCCTTTAATAAAGCGGAAAAATAAAGCTGATCATTTTGGCTGGAAGTACCCGGCTCCCTTCCAGGAGACTTTGCTGTGAAGTTTTTGCAATTCTCTCAAAACAAAAGCTTTCAGACTGGATTGAGGCTTCACCTCCACCCCTGCCCGTACCCTTACCATAGCACAACGTCGCCAAGGAAACAGCCCGTTAAAGCTGGCAGGTGGGATCTCTCTCAGTTCCACAAAGACTGTGTTACAGGACGACACTCTCAGAAATACCGGTTGAAAAGTGCCTAAAACGCCGCCCATGCTTGTGGCTGGGGCGGTACCCTATAGGTACATAAAATTGTATCACTAGCCGGCAATAAATAATTCATTTGAACCTTTTTTTGCTTGGAAAAAGTACTCATTTGTACTCATTTTGTTCTCCTATCCCTGAAGAACAAAAAAGTACCCTCAGTCACTTGTTTTCATACATCACCACGATTGTATCTGTTGCTGTCAATGGGACACTTCAACACAGCACACAACCTTTCAGGATCACTGAAAAATCCTCTTGGCAGTTGGATTTTTGTTTTTCGAAGTTCATCACTTGGCCACTTCATGTGAGAAGACACAACTACTAGGGCTTTAGTTCTGTATCTCCTACCCATCATTCTGGTTGCTTTCACCATCAGCTGCTGGTGATGCCGGGCTGGGAACATTGCAGTGATTGAACACGCCCCCTGAGCAACCCTATCTGACAAACAGCCGACCGCTTTTGGAAGCAGATAACCACAGCCTGTGAGAACAGCACGAAAGACTTCAAAACTTTCACGCTTAACCCTTTGAAGACGAAATGTAGTTTCTTTTTTTCAAAATTCAAAGTGAGTGTTCAAGAACTTTCTGTTAGTTTCCGTTACCAAGAGCAATTTTTATACTGGACATCAGCATTAGGATAGAAAAGAAAGATTAGATAAGAAACTAAATCTTTTTCATTCAGAAAGTTAGCTCATTTGCAGCCAATGAGAATCCTAAGAGCAGCATCACTGTGAAACAAGCCAAGCCAGAAAACTCTGCAACAGAAAGTATGTAATAATTAATATGAATTCTCATATTGCATTTGCGCCCCTGCTTCAGCGAGCCCTGACCAGACACAATAGGAGGAGAGAAATGAAGCAAAGTACGCAGGCACAAACAAAATGCCGACACCATAGTCCCGGCAGCTCCTTCCGTTACCTGTACCTTCCGCTGTTATTTTCATCATTTGCATTTTCTGCTTTGTGCTTCTTTCCTGATAATATATGATAATGCATGTCATTACACGCAGTACTTCCAGTGCTTCCCGGTCCCAGGGAAGGCTTGTGGGAAACAGGAATGCGTTTCTGTAGTCCCAGTGGATCCTTTTGAGGAACGAGCAGAAACAGGTTATTTTCACCCGGGTTCAGGGCTGTGCTGAAAGTCGTTTGTTACACCCCATCGCCCTTGTCCCATTAAAGAACACTGTGGTTATTCAACATGGGGGACATATTTTGTCACTTTTTAAGAAGATGTGCCTTGCAGGTGGTTGACTAAAGACCTGAACATTCCGTCTGTCCCTTATTAAATGGAGTGGGAATAATTTGCAAAACAAAATGTTCACACTTAGGTTACATGATTTGACGTGAGCTAATGTAGTTGTTAATAATGCATTAATCATGTACAAATACATTTCTAACTAATGTATTAGCTACATTAATATCGGGAAAAACTATGATGAACTTATAATTAGTTAACCATTCACAAATACATGAACTGTTTTTATACATTAATTGGAATTATTATTCCAATATGAATTAGCATTAAATAATTGTTAATTACATTACATTACGTGGCATTTAGCAGACGCTCTTATCCAGAGCGACGTACAACAAAGTGCAAATCAAACACAATTAAGTAGTTATTAACTAGAATTAATGATGTATAAATGTATTAACAAAACTGTCAAAGATTAACTTCAGTAGTTGGAGACAATAGAGAGGCTTTTTCCCACCATATGATAATACATTGAAATGGTGATGTTAAGAGTTTCTTAAATACATTATACTTTATTTTACTGCATTTTTATTTTTTTTGCATTAGTGGTTTCTGTTAGTGTATATGCTATATGTACCGATATGCAGTATATGAGTATATACGTACCCGTATATACTGTTCCTTTGGCCTTGTCCTTCAGACACATCTGGATGACGGTCAAAGTTCCCTGTTTGGTCACCTGCTTTATTACCTGTTGTGTATGAACGAGGTTTTGAGACTCGTCATCAATTGTCTGCTGAACGGCCTGTGATTTGTTATGCTCTGTGGCTGGCCTTTCCCCATGAATCAGCCTGGGTTTCTTCGCATCGACGTAAAGCCGTTGCAACGAACGTTTTCATTTTTTTTCATTAAGGAGGTGCTGTCTTTGAGGGCTCCATTTTGGGTGACAGGTAACCATGGGAGCAGAAGGTGTCATACATTCCTGTCAAACTATCCAGGAGCCAGACGCAAGCCGGAGAACTTTCAAACTGCGATGAGCTCTCCGTACGTAACAGCGAGAGAAGAGAAGAAAGAGCTTGCTCTACGTGGAGCAGCATTGCTAACTCCAGACTCTTTGTAAGAACAGAAGCCATAAAAATAGCAGCCTTCTTAGCATTGATCTCAGTAGGGCTGCGTGTTCACTTTAATACACAAATCACAAAAGAATCTTAACTCCACATTTCCACGAAATGCCCTTGCCCTCACTGCACGCTATACCAAGGTGTGTGTGCATGTGTGTGTGTGTGTGTGTGTGTGTGTGTGTGTGTGTGTGTGTGTGTGTGCGTGTGTGTGTGTGTGTGCATGCCTCTGCATGTGCATGTGTGTTACTGAACCAAGACTCAAACTTCAAAGGCTAGATATAATTTTTAAAAAGTTATTTTTTTCGTTTTTTTACAATAATGTTAATGTACAGTATTTGCTCAGCATTAATTCATGTTAACAACCAAGACTAGACTTTTTTAACCCTTATGTAGTCTTAACATTCTGTGTATACTCTCCCTAAGGGTAAAAAATGACCCACCTTCACTAAACTCCTAAAATAAAGCAGCTTAATGGAATTTCTATTTTTCTAATCTATTTTGCATGAAGAAACCTGTCACTCACCACAAACTTTGTCATCAAATTTCAAGTTGAAAAAAGATCCTTTAGATCATTAGATCATTTTCTCTGCTGTTAAACATAGTGGCGGGTCATATTTGACCCTAAAGACAACACAAGGGTTAATTCATGTTAACAACCAAGACTAGAGCTTTTTTAAAATAAATCCCTGCTTCCTGTGAATACAGTGGCTGCTATCCATTAGGCTATATTGAAGCACAGCCCTGTTAAGACCCCAGATCTCCAGACACGTCTCTAGGGAGCAGAACTCTTATCTCCAAATCTCCCAGATTCAACAGCCAAACACTCATCCTGAGCTTTGTCTCACACCAGGATGCAGGGGGATTTTCTGGTTTTAATCAAGTTGTTGGAAGCAGTGCTCCCGCTGAAAGGGACAGCTCTACACTGAAAGGACAGAGGTGTCCCTTCCAAATGCTGCATTTCCATTTAAAAATTCAATTTTTTTTTTTCTTTTCCAATGACCGGGGTTGGGAGAAGGGAGGACACAGGGTTTGATTAAAACGTCAGATGTTCACTAATGTCTGAATGGTGAAGGGCACAAAGTCAAATTTCCCAGCAGAATTCTGACTACTTGTCATTTATGTAAGTTGAAAAATCACATCAAAAACTTGAGGTCTGAAACACAAAGGATGTCTCTCACAGGAACACACTATTGTGTTGCATTTTTAAAGAGAGCCGTTTTTAACAAGCCGATCCAAGCTGAAACACCCGTCTTTTTGTGAGTATCAAATGCAGTTTTGTTAGCAAACAATGGAACTAGCAGAATTAGCATCAGGCTTTTATACTGCAGTCTCCAGACACACGATGTCTAGCCTCATATCACCCATCTTTATTCTGTCCGTACCACTTAAAGATATCTAGAGAAAGCTGGGATCATGCTGACGCAGAAGCGAGGGACTCAACAATTCAACAGCTCTGTGACCTTCACTCCAGTAATTGTACTTCAAATTACAGACTTACCCACAGAGCTACCGGGAGGGGAACGTAACACTGCCCAAATTGAGGTGCTGCAGGAGCAATTTCCACATAAATGAAATGCATTGAAGGGTTTTTTAAGGAAAACAGTGTTTAATACATCTCAAATAGAGCTGATATTCCACTGGACGGTGGATGTTGAGCCACCCCCCACCCCCCCCCCCCCTCTCTCTCTCTCTCTCTCTCTCTCTCTCAGAGGACACCATGGACAAAGTAATAAAACAAACTCTGATTTAGGGGTGTCCCAGATTCTTCTGAACCTTTGTTTGCATGATTGGATCATTTATTTAGCTTTGTCAGTACTAGGGACAGCTTTGTCAATGCAATGCATTGTGAAGGATGGCAACTTGCATTTGAGAAGCAACCTTTTATATCTTGAAGAACTTTACGGTCAATTTGGGAGACTCGACTCAGCCATTACGGTTCTGTAGCAACTGCCTCGGTGATTTACTGCAAGGGGAGGCCAGCAGAACCAGCAGAACTCAGGCAACCCAAGAAACAGGGCTGCCCTGTCCAATTGACTGCTGTGCCAGTGACATCACAATGAGGTAAAGGGGCCAATCCACTTAACCCCCATTTTCTGTTGCTGCTTTCCAAGTAAACATCCGCCATCATGCTTATCACTTTCCCCAGCTCTGACGCCTCTCTGTGTTTTGTAAATCCAAAAGACCTGACTGTGACAGAGCCAACTTCTGCTATTGGGACAGCTAACAATCTGATAAAGCATATTTATGGAATTGTGGAATAGCGGCTGATTAGTTATTTGGACTACGCTCTAATAGAGGCGCACACACCAGGGTCATCGGTCACCAGTGGCTGATCGGCAGGAGAAAGCGGCCACAGGTGAAGTAGCACAGAGTCAGACGGCGTACTGACCCAAGGGGAGACGATCAGACACCAGGCGCTGACAGCATCCATCACAGAAACCATGAACACACAACAGAAGAGAGAGAGAGAGAGAGAGAGAGAGAGAGAGAGAGAGAGAGAGAGAGAGAGAGAGAGAGAGAGAGAGAGAGAGAGAGAGAGAGAGAGAGAGAGAGAGAGAGAGAGAGAGAGAGATGAAAGCTGGAGCTGTGATCCCTTTACCTTTTACCGGCAAAGGCATTTAGCACCAGCTAAAAAAGCTACGGTAGCAAAGATACGGACAGATTTAGAGCCTATTGTAGGGTGACGGGATTTCTTTTTTCATTTTATTTCTCGCAAGAACACTAAATATATTAGGGCTTTATTTTTAAAACTATCAGGGAAAGTTCATTTCAGAGGACTGTGACCTGCTGGCTGTTTTAACTCCAGAGATTTGGGGAAATAATGGGAGTCCAGCAGGCCGGGACCACAGTAGGATTATGGGGAATAACAGGCTTGCTCAGGGGGGACAGAATCTGCCTGCTCTGGAGCTAAGGAGCTGAATTCTGAAGTCCTGAAGTATTTTATGGGGAGTCAATGAAAATATCCCTGAAGAGGTTATTGATCAGACTTTTATCACTGTTTGTTCGCATATCTTTTGAATTGCATCACAAAATTAATATAAAAGCAAAACTCACTCCTAGATGGAATTGAATGGACTACGCCAGTTCGGGGGTGTGTAGGTCAAGCCAGACTATTTTCTATTTTTTCCCAGAATTAATCAAATCAACCATAACCCTTGTGTAGTCTTAACATTCTGTTTACTCCCCTTGTCCTAAAATGACCCACCTTCACTAAACCCCTAAAATAAGTTTTCTCTGCTGTTAAACATAATGGCGGGAAATTTTTATCCTTAAGACAACACAAGATTAAAGGTTTTAAAGGCTGAAAAATCTGAGAAACGGAATGTCGTGGCCCGAGAAATGGGGTGTGGTGTCTGTGGAGCCAATGAGTGGGTCTGTTAGCCTAGCCCCAATTTCACAATCCCTACTTTCACCACTTAAAGGTACAATAGGTAATTTTGGACTCCTAATGGTCAAGAGAGGAATTGCAACAGCAGACAACCTCAAATGACTCAGGTGACTTTATGAGATCTTGACTTTGGTGTGTTACACAACACTATTTATAGTTCTCACTTTAGCTAACCAACTAAGTTGTGGGCAAGCAAGCTATTTGGCTGTGTTACTAGCTGGCTATATAACTAAGATATGATAGTCTACCACAAACGATGCAACCGCAACTTACAGTTTGAGAGAAATAATGGTTTACAGATGATTGAACACGTAAAGAGACAAAAGGAATGTGTGCCCAAATTGCACTCCAGACAAGCGATCACTGAAACTTGCTTATCCAGTTAGAAAACAATACCAGTTCGCTATAGAAAGCAAATGAGTGATTACTAGTTAGCTTCCCGAATTTACAGATATCGACCTGAAGCACAATGCTTGTGCAATCGCAACTATGTTAGTATTGCCTATATTTTAAGTGGATATTTGTAAATTCTTCAAGCTAACTATAGCTAATTTGCTTGTTGCTACCGATAAAAACTGGTATTGTTTTAAACCTAGATATGTAGTCTTGGCTTGGATAATAAGCAATAGTACACAGAGTTTCAGTGATTGCTTGTCTAGAGTGCAATTTGGGCAGCACACAAACAAATACGATCAGAATAAGCCCCCAGAACACCTGAACATTGACTGTGGCAGTTGGAACCATATTTCAACTGATGAGCTTTAATTGCTGTACAGCTGTACAATGTTTTGATACATTTGACGGCCCGACAAACGTACACTTTGAAAGCTGAATTTAACATGAGTCAACATGTCAGTGAGCATTTTTCAATGATAGGAAGGGATTTACAATGGTCTTATAACAATGTTTTAACACAAAAATCTTACCTATTGTACCTTTAATGAAAAATAATTAATGAAATAATTTTAAAAATACATTAGTCAATTGATAAATATCATATTTGATTTATGTCACATTCCAGGAATAAACATATTCAATGGTGCAGTTTGCTCTTCTCTTTTTAGTTACAATGCTTGGGGCATATGTAGAAAATTATTAATGAATAGAAGAGAAACAAACATTAATTAAGTCACAGCAATCGATAAGTTGTTCATGGCAAAAGCTAATGATGTGTTCAATGATGGTTACTGAATGACGATGACTGAAAATTATTACCAATTTGTTTGCAGTTGTTATACATACAGTATATGTACAGTAGATTGCAGCAAAGAGATTAGCCAGTACCTCCAATGTGTGCTGTGTAGACTACTGTACCATGATGGCCCGGTGGAAAGTACAGCGGCCAGATGGAACCTAGTTACAACCAGCTTCTATTCCGGCTGGATACCATCTGGAATTTGTTGATTGGCTGCTGTCTGTACCAAGCTGGCTGGACATGGTCTCTCCAGCATGGTTGTTACCTCAACCATCTTGTTGCCAGCTTGAGTGTCTCCAGACTAGCTTTAAACCAGCTGGACCAGCTTAAAACCAGGCTGGGACCAAGCTGGGTTTTCCAGCAGGATGGCTATTTGATTTGGCTGAAACATTTCCTATGACTGAAGGATTGTCTTGTGTCTTGTGGCACCTCATATTATTATATAATAATAAACTTTATTTTTCCACAAAATACAGGTTGCAGTTTTTTTTGTTTTTTTGTTTTTTTCAAAATGCAATTTGTATGTAGCATTAAAACAAGTGGGCATCTACAAGTGAATTACCTTGGAACAGCAATTACTATAATATTGATATATAATTACTTATCTTACTAATAAACTAATTAAACATTAGTTTAATAGAAGACCACAATGATAAGACATCCTTAAGACAGTTCTTTATGCCAAGTTATCTTTGTGACAATAGCACAGAGACCTCTGTATGCAGATGAATTGATAAAAAGAAAAACATTTTTTTTAATTAAGCACTACTGCAATTGGAAAAATGGGTCACACTTTATAAAAAGGTTCATGAATTGGCATCAACTATTGTTGTTGTTAACATGAATTGATGATGCATACATGAACTAAGCATGAAATATGCATTTGTTAACAACTAACTAATATATTTCTCACACAATATGTACACATTAGCAAACCATAGGATGAACTTATAAATAGTTAACCATTAACAAGTACATTAACTGACTTTGTCATTCCAATATGAATTGGCAATAACTAATGTAGTTGTTAACATGAATTAATGATGTACAAATACACTAACAGAGCTGTTCAGATTAACTTCTCAGTAGTTGTTAGTTAACAACTACATCAGTTAATGCCAATTCATTATTGTAAAGTGTAACCAAAAAATGTATGCAAGCAGAATATCTATACAGTTTTGGTGTTTGTTTGAACACAAATTATATTCTGCATTTACATACCAGTCTCATTTGCATTGGGGCCACACACAGGCCTATTATTACCAAAATAGCTGGCTGGCAAGTGTAATGGAAACCGTCTAAATAATCTGCCAGGGCCGTAGCAATAAAATGTGAATACAAACCTTTGTGTCTTTACACGATGGAATATTTAAACATTTGACTATATTAGTGTCACACGGAAATGGATTTGACCTCATCCTGACCATGCATTATACCATAAAATGGAACGAAATGGTTTCAGTGACAGGAATGGAATGATCATTATGATCATTATGAAACCTCATGCACAGCTACACAATCTAAAACACAACAAGACAAACCGATTCACAAAGTGCATCATTCCATAATTAATTCATGAACTCCTTTATTTTTAATTACATTCCTTTGAAAGAGGGTCTATGTTCCCTACAGCCAGATAGCTCCTAATTTTGGACCGTGGAGAGGTAAACAGAAAGCTGAATTTACTGTAGTATGCCAGAAATGTACAACCTCAAACAGACCACGATTTAGATGAAAAGACAGATAGTTAACCTGTCTGACCAGGCAATCACATCGCATGAGGCCTCAATAAAAATCAATAAAATAAAACACATTTTTCATCAGAGAATCTTTTACTTTTGCCGTATTGATGAAAGCAGACCATCCTGAGACACAGCAGCAGATCCACGTAGTTATGTTTTGCCCAAAGTGCCGTTGAATCCGAGACTAAGTGCATTTGAAGTTTGTTCACAGTTTCGACTGTGTGGAGTGAGGTAGTAAGTTATCAGATCTTGGCATATCATTGAAACAAGGCATCATGGTTTTATAGTATATCTAAGCAGGGCCACCAGTTTGGCCGTTAGGCCGTGGTTGGGTGGGTTAACCAGGTCGCGGCGGAGGGGGGTTCCAAAGGTCTGTGAACTTGCAAATATCACTGTCCCGGGCCTGGTAACCCATTCGTTTCACGACTAATGACAGCCTAAGGTATGCATTTCACATTTTAATGTTATATTTATTAGCACAAAATGTGTATTCTATACAAAGAGTATGTGTGTTTCTAACTAACAGTGAGGTTTTTCAGGTGAGTCAGATCTTTTTTGGCCTGTCTTTGAAAGGAAGCACCATGGTTTTTAATTATTTTGCTGAAAATATAATGCAATATTAATACAATGGTATTAATATTAATTAACCAAGTACATATTATCATAACATTTTTTACATTATATTTATTAACACAAAATTTGAATTCTATATAAAGTGTAAGGGCGTCTTTTTTTTAAACTCACACAGGTGCCGATGCAGGTGCAGACATTAATTAATAGTCATTAACAGCCCCCTTAATTCCGGTAACGAGGACACCCACTCTAAACACGAGCTGAGGAATCAGTCACGTTTTTTTCAGCGTGTTTAATGGGACGTAATGATACTTTTAAAAAGCCGAGCCAGAGAGTAAACACCAGTGCTTTAACCAGCACTCTGGCAGGGACTGCACTGCATCTGCTCACATGACACATCAGACAGGGCCCGATAAGCAGGCTGGGGTTTTCACCATTAAAAACACAGATCCCGTGTAATGGAGGGCCATAATGATGGCAGGTGTGGGGGGGGGGAGTGTCAGTGGGCACTGTGCATCACTTTCTCATGTTGCGGAAGAGCCAGGCCAATCTCCAAACGTGCATGTTATCTCCTGGAATTGGTACAAGGATACGGAATAGCTCAATAATGCAAAAGTTCTCTCTCTCACTCTCTCTCTCCCTCTCTCTCTTTCCTTCTCTCTCTCTCATTCTCTATCCCTCTCTTGCCCTCTCTCTCCCTCTCCCTCTATCTCCCCCCCCCCCCCCTCCCTCCCCCTCTCTCCAGCTGGGAGTTTGCCTTCCCGGGCACCAGCAGCCTAGATCCTTGATTAGATATTGATAGATAAGTCCACTCCGGGGCCCTTCTTCATCAAACACTCCAGGCCGGCATGGGTGTGTGTTTCTGTGTGTGTGTGTGTGTGTGTGTGTGTGCGAGTGAGTGTGTGTGTGAGTGAAAGTGTGTGTCTGTGTATATGTGTCTGTGTGTGAGTGTGTGTGTGTGTGTGTGTGTGTGTGTGAGTGTGTGTGTGTGCGAGTGTGTGTGTGTGTATGTGTGTGTGAGTGTGTGTGTGTGAGAGTGTGTGTGTGTGTGTGTGTGTGTGCGAGTGTGTGTGTGTGTGTGTGTGTGCGAGTGTGTGTGTGTGTGTGTGAGAGAGTGTGTGTGTATGTGTGTGAGTGAGTGTGTGAGTGTGTGTGTGAGTGTGTGTGTGTGTGTGTGTGTGTGTGTGAGAGTGTGTGTGTGTGTGTGTGTGTGCGAGTGTGTGTGTGTGTGTGTGTGTGTGAGTGTGTGTGTGTGTGTGAGTGTGTGTGTATATGAATCTGTGTGTGTGTGTGAGTGTGTGTGTGTGTGTGTGTGCGAGTGTGTGTGTGTGTGTGTGTGTGTGTGTGAGTGTGTGTGTATATGAATCTGTGTGTGTGTGTGAGTGTGTGTGTGTGTGTGTGTGTGTGTGTGTGAGTGTGTGTGTGTGTGTGAGTGTGATAGGAGGATAAAACGCCTGTGTCTCTGCAGTGTGTTCCAGGGCACTGGGCTGGGCTGTGGAGCAGGTGGAGGAGCTGTGCTAGGGCCCAGGCCCCTGCCTGGTGCGAGGAGAGGGAGAGGAGGGGTGGCGTGAGACAGGACAGCTGACAGGCAGGCTGGGAAATCTGACAGACAGGCATGATCATCAGAAGCACAGGGTGTCCCAAATTCTTCCCAGACCCCCCCATAACGCCCCCCGCTGTTCCGTCAGCCGAGACGCCGTGGGTTTTTCCGCTTCCTCAGCGCCGGTGAGTCACCCACGCATCGCCGGCTCGCTCTGGACCCGCCTGCTGCCCGGCGCCCCGCGGCAACACGCCGGCTCAAAGCCCAACACTCCGGGGAGGCCGCCCCCCCCCCTCGCCCCGCCACGCTGCTCGTGGGCGTCGGCCGAACATTTCAGCCACGTTACATCACACCAGGCAGCCTAATGAAACAGGATGGGGCCCAAACTTAGACACAAGACCTCCCAAAATGAACGAAACCCAAAGACACGACAGTCACCGTAATTAGCACAGCACTACAAAACCCAGTTTAACTCCTTAACTAATGATGGTCTTCAATCAACACCTTGATAAGTACTCCTTTTTGGATAAGAGAATTGATAAGCCAAAATCCATAATATTAGGCCATGATGAAATAGAATATCGGTTTTCACCCACTCATTGCTACTTATTTATTGCATTCATGAAGTCACAGTTTATATAAGCATATTTGTATCTGTTGTTTAGCTGTACACAGAACAACTTGTGAAGTGCCAGGTCTCATTGCCCTTAAAATACTAATCTCTCCCTGGTACACGGAATGTACATTTTCAACGGTTATTTAAAAATTTAAATTGGAAGAACATTTGTGGGATTAAATTAAACAAAAGGCTTATCCGCTTCCAGTGCGAGTAGATAGTATTTGACTCTCGTACCCAACTTACACAGATTCATGGTGTAATTAAGCCGTTTTCAGTGCCGTGTAATTTCTCGGGAAAGTTTTTTTCTTTTTGTTTCTTTGTATTTTTTTTTAGCTTTCCTCAAAACTTTTCCCCAGCAGTGTGACCTGACTAAGCTTCTGGGTGGAGAGGGAGGGGCGGGGATGGGGGGGGGGGAGGGGGGGTTCACGCTGTCTAGCCCATTGGCCCCTGGCAGTCCAGGGTGGATGCAGTTCTAGGCCGACTGTTTTTTCTTATGTCTGGGAAAATTCCCAGAATGCTTTTCTCTTGAGCCAAGCATTCAGCGTTGACATCAGGTGCTCGGAGCCTGGCGTAAGCGGTGGTATTCGGACAGCCCTGACCTTCTGTGTGCACCGCAGAGAGCCGGGTGGGGGAGGCTAACGGGCTAAATGTACAAATTCCACCAGTCACCGAGTCACCCTTACTGCAGTCCTCCGAGGCCTCAAACTTCCCTCTTTAGTACATCAGCCTGTTCTCTTCTCTCGGTAGCTTCTGCCTATTAAAATGAAAAAATAAAAAATAGGCACAGAAATAACAATTACTGCCAAAGACATATTGCCGTTACTTCTTTAATATGCCAATTAAAATACAATTTAAATATCAAATATAATGCTATATATATACCAGCATCCTCAGTAAGCAAACGCCAGAAGCTACATGTCTAGAGGTGTAGAGAACCAGGCTGAGAGACATTTGGACAGACACAGACCAAGTTAGCTCTAGGCTACCTCCTAGTCAGCTAGAAAACTTTTCAACCAAATGCAGCCGGGATTTCACCTCAAAGCCAAGTCGGCATTTTTACTCACCACAAAAAAAGTTCACTGGGTGTGAATAGAAGACACACTCTCTACATTGAGGCTTCGTAAGAACTAATCCAGGGAGAGATGTATGATGACAGCTATAAGTACCACCACCAGATATCATTATAATATGGCTGTTAGGCCACTCCCTACTATGCCCATTTTGCATGTCAGATGCGTATTAATACGCAGATGACACTGTCATATATTGCTGTGGACAGGGAGGCTGAAATGGTGGAGTTAGGACAGGGGCCTGATGGACAGAGGCCCCCACTACATGTCAGAACAAAGTATTTTCTGAGGTGGTGGGGGATCAAAGTGAGATCTTTTCATCATTTCAAATTTAAAAGAGAGGCAAACAGACTGGGTTGAAAAAAGAACATTGAGGCAGACAACATTTTTGTCATTGTTTTCACTAGCTTTTATTTATTTTTCCTCACCTGAATATACTTATATTGTACTATATTTGTGTTTTGGTTATAATCAACCCAGTTGTTTTCATGTTCTTTCTGCATAATTACTGCCTCACATAACTAAATCGTACTGTGTTTTTACTTGTGCTGCTCTCTGACTTGGCCAGGTCTTTCTTGGGAAAGAGATTCTTTATCTCAATAAGATTCCCTGGTTAAATAAGATAAAAATAAAAAGATAAATAACAACTTTACAACAGCGTGGAACATGAATTGCGAGTTCCATTCCTGGGCTAATGGAGCCCCTAATTGCAGCTGCCAGCTTTAGCGATAGAGGGTATGGGAACAGCTGGCAGAGATTTGGCTGCCATGTGAATTATCTTTGTATCAGGTGTTTTTTTTGACAAGATCATTGCCAAGTGGATGCGGTATCATGATAATATTTAACAGTGTCTAGCTTAGAGCTGGCCTTGCTCACAACTTCATATTCACATTATTAGAGTGATAACAACACCAGATTAATAAACATGTCTTCTGGTTCTGTAAATGGCAGAGTTGTTTACATTATTTACGTACTTCAGATCTGAGGCACTGCCAAAAAGAAAAGGAGTCGGGTCCCAGCGTTAAGCTGAGGGAAGCATCTTGTGCAGGAGAAGCTGGGTCAAACGCATAATAAAAACTCCACTGTGATTACATGTGGGAAAATAACGTCCCAGGGCATTAAAAAAAAGGATCGCTTTTGTAGAAACACACTGGGCCAGCTTTTAATTTGCACTTTCCAGCACCGGGGGTAAATTTGCAAGTTCAATGAATGCTCCGCTGCAACTGATTGCAATTATATTAAAGTTTTATCTGAACAGAACCGCCAAACAAGTTTCTAGGTTACCAGAAGATGAAGGAGAGGGGGAGGAGGATGTTAGAGGAACTACGGTTTTACTTGTAGATTGGGTTACCATGGAGACCGATATGCTGATGGGCCGGGGCAATAGAACGCTGAGGATATGGCCTGTGTCGGCCCGGCATTGGCTGGTGCGAGGCTGCAGAAAGCAGCTTTGCCCATTGCTTATTCATGCGCCGAGGCATTCTGGGATGAAAGGAGCCGCTCTAATTGGAGGCCGTCTTTTCTTCGGGTTCGGAGCCGAGGATTGACTTCCCGTCTCTGCGGGGCGGAGGAGAGGCGAGTGGCTGAGGCCGCGCTAAACCGCGGCAGGAGGCGCGGTACGTAGCTCTGCAGCAGCGCAGCCCCTCCTGCGATTCCACCAGAGGCCCCATATCGTCCACCTCTCCAGTGTTTTACTCCAGGTCCTGATATACATAGGAAGGCGTTTGTGTGGTTTTGAGGACCAAAAAACGATCTCTATTCGGATTTACATGTCCACTCTTCAACGCCTCTTATGAGCTTCACCAAGAGCAGGCTGTTTTAGTGACTGTGATTTTAGGCTTATTGATATCAAGGAACCTCTATTCTGATTGGCTGGCTAGCTCCAATGAACTGAACACCACCTGTGCCGAGCGCTTGCATTGGTTCTCCTGCCAGCTGGGCCCTGCTGAAGCAAACGAGCGTGTTGCTGTGACGTCAGACTTCACAGAAGTCCAAGCAGCTTGTTTAAATGTACGTTTTCCTCATACGGATTGTGTAGATTTATTTGGGGACTATGCATTTTGATACTTTCACAGAGTTTTTATAGCACTTTCAACTCCCTTATAATCCACATAGCAGGGGAAATGTCATTTCCCACAATACGGGACCTTTAAACTCAACACGGTGCTCAATACAGACCCCCCATAAAAGTGTACAGCAATTGAGGTGGGACCAAATATTACATGCCAGCTATCACAAAACAAATGTTGCAGCAATGCCATGGCCATGTTATAACACTGACGATACATTTCAGTAACACTGTGAGAACATTTTGTGTTTTGCTACTGTGCACAGATGCAAGACCAAACAGCAATGTCTGTAAGTTGCAATCAAGACTACGACAAAAGCCCCACTTTAGAGAACAGAAAAACAGGGAGTAATACATAGATTCGGGCTTGCCTTATTGTGGGATTTCACTCTTGTCCCCTGAGAGAGAGCTTTTTTTAATGAATCTTTTTTTTTTTTATGTTCACATTTTCAACCGTGAACATGATTTTTCACCCCTTTACAGTTTGCTGGCCGTTAATAGAGCCTGTCGGTGCCAGAATATGCAGGTGTGCCGTCACAAGTCTGGTTGGGTTTTAATGGGAACTGAGTGCAAATAATCTTTAAAGGCACAGCGCAGCCTCGTTCGGAAAAGCGTGACAAGGACAGTCACCCCTGGAAAAGCAGTTCAGAGCTGAACCAAGGAGTGCAACATTAACAACTGGATCAGTTTCTCTCCAACAGAGAAAATGTTCCACGATATTCGCCTGTTTCAGACCCTTAAGTGTCCTAGTTCTTGTGTGGTGAATGGATCTTCCATTCTTCTGATTCCTATGTAACCAGAGTGCAGATATATATTTAACAAACCCAAGCCTTGAAGCATGGATATTATTAGCTTTTGATGTGCATTTCATGCTTTAAAATTATTATTATTATTATTTTTGTTAAGAAACAAAGCCTTTTTTTTCCTCAAATCCCCCATCTTGTATAATTACCGCACGGTGGAAAAGCGTATAGCGCTGAAGATGGATGGAGAACCAGGGAGACAGGTAGCTAGTACCCTGTCACGGCCAGGTAACTTGTTCTTCTTCACACTGACAAACATCTGCTACATCCCACCTTTGTCACGGATCTCTGCCTAATGAGCAGCCTGCATTCCCTTCCCACGCGCGGGAGTGCGAGGCCTATTCTGGGGCAGGCAGAAGTCCCGTTGCACTACACGGTGACAGCGTAAGAGCCCGAAAGTCTGTTCGTTGTGAATCCCCGGTGAGTGTTGTGACGCTGCGATTGACTGATGTTGCCTGAAATGTGCGTGCATGCTGGGATAGATTTGGGAAAATGTGAAAAAAGGCAGGAGGAGATGAAGGCGCGGCGGCTGCAACAGGTGCGGTTCGCTCCTCGTGTGAAACTTTTAAAAACAACTCCACGGTCTCCACTACAGTTACCAAAGAGAGGCACGCAACACAATGCGAAGATTACAACAGCATTCTGCGGCGGGTAGAGGGAATTTCAGTCTTCACCGCCGTTTACCGACACATCCATCCAATGCCCATTAAGGCACATCACCTTTTCATACCTTTTATCCCCTTCTCTTTATACATCTATATATACGTACATTTTATGCAACCTTTCTGACTTTAAGAAACACAAGAAATAAATTCAACTCTAATGACTTGTACCAGTAGCTGAAAATTGGAGTCTTTGTTGTGTGCACCACTGTTATTTGAAATGCAGTTGGAAAAACACATTCAACCGGCTTCAGATTTCAATGTATAATGAACTTCTATCGACTGTTCAGAAGCAGGACCAACACTTCAAGAATAGCTCAGTGCAACCAGTGTTTTTTCTCAGAAATAAAAACCACTTTTCAGCAATATTAGATGGCTTTGAAATGGCCCATAAGGGGGTTTCAGAAATATGTTGAGAAATATGAGTTGAGAAATATGTCTTAATTACTCAATTTAGTATGGCATTTACCATGAGCAAAACAGCACATGATTATCAGTTAATGCTATAAACGCAATTATAGGCTTGTCTTTTGTGTGGTGGCCATAAAAAGCAATGTAGTCCTTCGAAATTGTAATTTAAAAACTGAGACTGCAGCAGCAAACTGCAGATTTTCCAGTGATCTTTCATTTTATTTCAAATCTCTATTACTTGATAGGTCAAATTTTTCACACAAGTGATTTTTCTCCAGGAATTATGTTTGAGTAGAAAGTATCCATTAAAAACTTGTAATAACTGTCGCTGACAATATCTCCTTCTGCCAAATTACAGGTGTCATGTCATGGCTCTTGAGTCTGATCCAAAGATAGGGCCTATTTCAGTAAAAAAACACACAATTATGTCTCAGCCAGCAGTAATACATTTTGTAAGGTAGTTCATTGGCATTCATATGAAATTTCACACTTTTTGCAGTCCAACATCAGAACTGAAACCTAAGGTTAGGATGGTAAATGGTAAATGGTTGGAATATATATAGCGCCTTTATCCAAAGCGCTGTACAATTGATGCTTCTCATTCACCCATTCATTCACATACTCACACACCGACAGCGATTGGCTGCCATGCAAGGCGCCGACCAGCTCGTCAGGAGCATTTGGGGGTTAGGTGTCTTGCTCAGGGACACTTCGACGCAGCCCGGGCGGGGATCGAACCGGCAACCCTCCGACTGCCAGACGACTGCTCTTACTGCCTGAGCCAATTGATGTTTATATTTATACAATTTATACAATTATAATTCAGCAACTCTTTAAATATATATAAACAACTGTGGCAGAACTACTATGTGTGTTTTATCCCTTGCGAATACTTAGTACCGGTAAGACAGACAGGTGATATCAATGTATACAGCCCTAATACAATTTTTTTATTTATTTTATTAAACATAAAAATGTAATAAAAAAATCTTACCTATTGTACCTTTCACTAATACTGTATGATAGGCAATGCAGAGTGACTGTATGCACGATACAATATGGCCTTGAGTAGTAAGTGCACTTATGTTTTATTTTTTTAAATAATATAAAAATAATAATTATGTTAGCCAATTTAAATAGCTAGCTATATCAGCCATTGAAAATGCAATGTCTCATATTAGTGCAGTTCTCCAGTTCACACATGAACAGAAAATTGGTGGAACATTCTCGGGTTAAGAAGACTGCTAACGCTCATTCTTAAATGTACTTATTAATGCATACATACACTCAGTGAGCACTTTATTAGGTAGACCTATATGGCAGTTTGTTAATGTGAATATTTCAGCCAATCATGTGGCAGCAACTAAATGCATAAAAGCATTCCAGATATGGTCAAGAGGTTTAGCTGCCTTTCAGACCAACTGGAAATGTGATCTAAGTGACTTTGACCGTGGAATGATTGTGGGTGCCAGAATATGTCAGAAACTGCTGATCTCCTGGGATTTTCACACACAAAAGTCTCGGGAGGTTGCAGAGAATGGTGAAAAAACTAAAAACATCCAGTGAGCAGCAGTTCTGCAGACAGAAATGAGAGACGTAAGAAGAGAATGGCCAGACTGGTCAAAGCTGACAGGAAGGTGACAGTAACACAAAGAACCGCACATTACAACAGTGGTATGCAGAAGAGAAGAGCATCTCTGAACACACAACCCATCAAACCTCTAAGTCGATAGGCTACAGCAACAGAAGACCAATAAGTCTAAATACGTAATAAAATGCTCAATGAGTGTACATTTGATTATTATATAAGGCACATTTTAATGTGAAAAGATGTTGTTCGTCGCACTCACTGTTGTGCCCCTCATTCTTTGAACATAATGACTATGTCATTAAGAAAATGTGAAACGCTAAAGCGCTAATCTATTGCGAATTAATCAACCGAGATGCACCCCTTTAACACAGGCAATGAGACATCCCTCCAGTCATGGCGTTGTTTGGATGCTCTGCAGCTCACAGCTCTCGCTGACTGTGTTTATTTGACACGAGGCTCACCGCCGAGGCACCACGAATATATTCAGAGCCGCAGACGGGCGCAAAGTCATCGACGTGTCACTCAAAGCCAGAGTGAGGCCCGAAGATACAGTCAACACCAGGTTCAGCCGGGGAGATTAGAGAAAAGGATCATGGGGGATTGTTAAAGAGCCACCACGCCGTAAAATGCGAGCAAGCTTTTGCAGACGATGTAACCGCTTGTGATAGATTATGCTGGTAAACTCACCATGATGTGCTCATATATTACCAGCAGTAGCAGCAGTCGTATATTAGCGAGAAGGGATATTAGTTAAGTGTTTGGGTGTGAGAATTACAGACAAATAACACACGTATTTCTTCCTAAATCCGTTCTAGAGGATAAAAGCATCGGCTAATTTAGTGCAATGTACTAAGTTTATGACAGGTATTAGACTGAACAGGCTATCTTCTTATTGCTACCCGACCCCCATGCGAACATCCTGGACCATTCCCAGCCCCTTTCCCCAGCAGTCCACACCTCTTGTGTGTGAATGAGTCTCCGGACTGCACATTCTGCTGTTTTCCACCCAGCGCCCCCCACATTGCACTCTGATCTCTCATCCCTCACTCACCAACACTGTCCCTGCTCACCACCGTGCTACGCAGCACACGGCACCAAGCTGAGAGAAGGGCCCCTCTGTTCCTCTCTCTCTTCACCTGCCCCGTCTCCACTGAGAGAAGGGCCCCTCTGTTCCTCTCTCTCTTCACCTGCCCCGTCTCCACTGAGAGAAGGGCCCCTCTGTTCCTCTCTCTCTTCACCTGCCCTGTCTCCACTGAGAGAGAGACTCCTCTGTTCCTCTCTCTCTCTCCGCACGGGGAGGCTCCCAGTCTAATGTATTTTTCATTATTACCATTAAGCACTGCGAACATCACTTCATTTTAACTGTATGCATTATTGATCGTGCACCGATTGTTTTCTCCCAAGGAAATTTTTATCATTTGTCCTACTGTCTGAAATAATGGCTGGCTGTTCGTTGCACGGTGAAAAATGTCACCGTTTATTCAAGTTATTGCAAAGTTTGCGGTGCAGGTGCCTTGGAGCCACACCTGAACAGATTTTCTTCTCCCTTCGAACGCTCATTCTTTCATCAGACCCCACCCTTTACTGTCCTTATAGTAAGGGGGTAGTTATCATTCCTTTGACCCAGGTCCGCTGAGTTATTCACCAAAAATGATATGATAGATTGGGGGACATGTCAGCTCAAGCCCTCCTGCCTTCGGTTAGCGTAGCTCACTCTCTCTTAGCCATTAGCTATGTTAGCCAAAGAACATCGATTTAATGGGAGCTGAGAATTACACCCTGACAGCTTTTTAACATAAAGATATCATTAATAAAACAAATGTAAATACACACTTTGTCATATGTATATTTCCTTGCATGAAGACGCATCTTGTAATCAAAATGTGCCAGTGTCGGCAAAAAAGAAATGTTTTCTGAACAGAACACAAGCCATTTCAAATCTCTCATCTCTTATCTGTCCTGTACCTACAAGAGCTTATTGTCCCAAACAAATGAGTGTTTTTTGGGGGTTTTTGCACAAGCACAGACGCTGATCAGAAGGACGATCATACACAACAAATAGTGTAATTACAGTTCAATGGGAATTGTCATACAAGGAGCAGAACACAGATCAAACTTTAATAATCAGTTTTAGTTTTTTTCTAAATTCTAAAGCAGTGTTCCAGAACTCCATCGCTTCAATTACCAGCAACGATTGTTACATCAGCATTATAATGTTCTTTCTAATCACATATCTGTGATCTCACACCTCAGAAGCTCTGTATTTCTCTTCTGGGGTACATTTCCCATGGTTCAGGCCTAATTTGAGGGGTAGCCAGGCCATTTGATGATAAAGAGAACTGTTCGTCTGACTCAAATTTTGCCATCAAATTATACCATCCAGATTTCATGTTGGCTGAAACATTGGCAAAATAATTAAAAGCATGTGAATTGCTTGTTAGCCATGCCGAGAGAGATTATAGCGTTCAGCAGAAAGCCTTCATTGCAGATTATCTTTTGTCCTTTACTGTGACATTTGATAGAAACATTTATGTTGCTGGGAATCAGCAGAGGGACTCATAAATTAAGAATTCATGGAAAGGTTATTAAAATAGCCAATTTGCTAATGTGATCACTGTTCAATATTAACTAATAGGCTAATTAGTGAGTAAAGATAGTGTGTCTGTGTGTGTGTGTGTGTGTGTGTGTGTGTGTGTGTGTGTGTGTTCCACAATCATAATAAACGACAGCAAATTTGTTTTGTGTTGAACTCCAATTGACCATGAAAGTAAAGTGTATAAAGCAGCACTAGTACGTCCTGCGGGCCATAGCATCTGCAGGTATTCCCTCCTCCCGTGTGCTGCAGCAGCTGATTTCATTCATTATTTAACCTGCTCGGATGTGGAGGCGAATAGGGCTGGTTTAAATCATGTGTATTAATGAGAAGTAATAGCTGTTATAGCAGTAGTAGCAGTAGCAGCAGTAGCAGTAGTAGTAGCAGCAGTATTAGAAGCAGTCATAGTATTAGCAGCAGTAGTATTAGAAGTAGTAGTAGCAGTAGTATTAGAAGCAGTAGTAGTTGTAGCAGTAGCAGCAGTAGTAGTAGTATTAGTAGCAGTAGTAGTCGTAGTAGCAAAAGCAGCAGTATAACTCACCTTTTTGCAGCTAACTAGGGGGGTAAGTGAGGAACAGTTCTAACTTATCATTTTCACATTTCACGAATGTGAAGCATGCTTTGCTTAAATATTGACTTCGAAGGTCGGCAATGTATTTTAGCGCTCTGGCCCTCTCCAGCCGTGAGTCAGAAGGCACCCATAATTAATGTTCTCTTGGGGATTGTCCTTAAACCAGGCCTTGCCAATCCTCACGTCAGAAACAGAAATAGTCAATGCTGGGTGCACTGCTGAAGCCACTGCAATGAAAGGCCAGAACACTGAAATTAGACCGAATTTGCCTCCGAGTGAACTTAAAAATAACTTAAAAATAAGTTCACTGGTGAGGCGCTCTCACCACATTACTGATAAAGGAGAAATAAATTGACATTTAAATAATCCTAATCGCCCCCTTTCAGAGCTCTGCGGGTTCTAGATCTCTGGAGGTGTGAGGGAGATGTGGAAGAGGCTCTCGGAGATAATAATAAAAAGCTGTGAATATTCAAACCAACTTTCAGAATGTACAGAAGTGTGAAACTCACCGAGCGCCCCGTCTATTTATAATGCAAATGATTAAAGCAAAGCAATGCGAGTCTCTCCCTGACACAACTGTGAATAGGCGGTCCGCGCGATTGTCACGGGAAGGTCGGGATAATGCGCACAGCCCTACCAGGCTAAATTGCCTGCGAGCTGATAATATTCAAGAGCTTTAATGGGAGAATTTGATTACAAAGATTATTTCTTGCTATTGTAAATGGGGAGGGATTTTTCAAAGTCGTGCTCACGCAGGACACAAAGGCCTCCCAGCCACTGCCACCTGACGTGTGTCGGGTGGGTATGCATGAGCTGAGGGCGGAGCCGTGACTCCGTGTGATGAAGTTACACTGTGTGGCATTTTCTGTGCTGCAAAGAGTGCACGAAGGCCACTGGGAATGTCTTTCTTCTAGCTTCCTTACCCCACCCCAATGTATACACATACACACACACACACACACACATAGGCATATGCAGACACACACACACACACAAGCGTATGCACACACCCACCCACACATACATACACACACACACACACACATGCACATACACACATACACACATATACACACACGGGCATACACACACACACGTCCACACACATAAGTGCACACAAACACACATGTCCATGTGCACACACACAGGCACATATGCACATACACACACACACACACACATAAGCACACATGCACACGCACCCACAGAGACACACCCACGCAAACGTATACACCCACATATGCACATGCACGCACACACACACACACACACACACACCCCAGGCTGTACCGAGCATTAAAATAGCACACCAATTGTCTGTCCTGCTGGGGGGTGGGGTGAGGCGGGGGCTGTGATTAAAAGTAAGGGTCACCTGTATGGTCACGTCCCATGGTCCTGCTGGTCATTAGAGGCAGCAGTTATTCATGTCTAATTAACCCTCCTGAAAGCCACACTGCAGATTGTGGCGAAGGCCAATTACAGCCATTTTCTCTCTCTTCCCCTTCCTGTAATAAGCCGTCACAGAACTACAGAACTACAAGACCCATGACCACTGGCCTGGGAGCAGGTATGATGACATAATAAGACTCATTACTTACTGGTGGCTTCGGGTTTCCTGTCAAAGCCCCCCGGCCTGGCTGGGAAAATGGCTGGGTAGGCTCACTGTCACTGTGTGCATGTTCTCAGAGCTTCCTGAAGCTGAGGAACCGACAGGGAGTGCAGTAATAGATCAATCCAATCACTCTCTTCACAATGGGAGATATGGAAGGCATTAAAGAGGACTATGGCCACAAGGGGGAAATAACGCACACACGCACACACACACACACACACACACTTGCACATGCACACACTCACACATGCACACACACACAAATGTATATATAAAGGACTGGTAAATGAGTAACTGGGAGTCCTTGGAGACCCGTTTTGTGCAGAAATGTGCCGTTAGCAGATTCCGGCAGTTACATTTAGTGAAATCGCTGCCACCCTATTTTAGAGTCATTAGTGCGGACCGTGTTTCGTGCTTACAAAGGGCTCAGAGTTTCAACCTGTTTGCCTCATTTCTCAGCCCCCCCCCCCCCCCCCACTCCCCCACTCCCCCCAGCTCTTTCTGAAACCACAGTCAGCTCTTTAGCAATTCCCCCACGTTCTCTGTTTTTGTCTTCTTCTTCCTCTGCCTCTTCTCTTCCTTCCTCTCCCTCTTCCTCTCCTTTGCCTATCCTTCCCTCCTCACACTAAATAATGGACACAGTTCCTATTTCAGCTTCAGTAGGGTTCATGAGCCCAACGGTCTGGGGACAATCCCCCACCCCTCCAATAACAGGTTTTTAGCACAATAAGCCCAGAGAAATTGGTTCTTTTCCGTCACTGACAAGGGTTAATGTGAACATCTTTGATGTGAACATCTTTATCGACAAACAGAATCCCAGTCCAACAGTTAACATTTGAGGAGTCGATGCAGCTGTCTGTGGACTACGATGTGTGAAGACCATGAAAGGACTTCATTTCCCAGGAGGCCAATCCGCAACACACAGCCAATCAGTGGTTCCTGTCTTCCCTATATCTCTCTGTTGGCCATCCCTCTAACTCCATGATTAGTATTTTTTTATTTAACCTTGATTTAACCAGGAAGCCTCCTGAGATATTATATCAATTTTACAAGAGATATCTGGCCAAGACAGCAGCAAAAATAAGTAAACATTAAAGTTAATAAAACACAGATTACTAATAAAACAATAACAAAGAGTGACATAAAAAAAATTGGAGCATCATCGAGCAGCCCCTGCACATATCTTACTGTATGCATGTGATCTTCTTGCAGACTGAGATTATTATTTTTTCTTTAATAAACAAATGCAAATCCCAGCAGTCATTAATTAAAATCTAAAACTTATATTTGCCAAAATATAAGTGTAAAGTTTCCAACTCATGTATTTGGCTTTTGTATCATACTGAGTTTTTTGAACTATGGCCAATTGACTTTTCACTTTGGAACCAGACTCACTGTTGCACATAAAAAAAGAGTGTTTTAGTTTGCTTACTTCTTTTATGTCTTTTCATTAACATAAAAAACAAAAAAAACAGTTTATTTTTGTCACCACAGGAGATATCACACATCCAAATTACTGCAAAGGAAGCCGTGAAGGAAAGTAAATATAGCATTGGCGAGGCTGTCTGCTCTCTCTCCATCTGTGAGATGTGCCTCCATAACCGGCCAGAGCACCCCCGTTCGCTCACCCTGCGCCACTGCTGTTTCTGTGATTAGATTAAGTAAACAAAGTGGTTACCTTTTATTATCTCACCGGAGTCTGGTATAAGAGGCAGATGCAATCTCCTGAGATCCTATCATCCAGCAGTGGTTCTGTCTCTCTCTTTCTCTCTCTCTCTCTGTCTCTCTCTCGATGACTGACCGGCAAAAAGCGAAAACAACCGCAACTACTCTTTTGCCCATCGTGGCGTTATAAAGGTTTACCAGACGTGTTTAATTAGGGATGCTGACATCTTGAAATTCATGAGAACCGCTGTCAGTCGGGCACCCAAAGCGGGCTAGCTGAAGTTTGCCGGCACATCGAAGTAATTTAAATGTAACGGCTTGGATCAACAACCCACCCGGAGGCCTGTCAGCATGCGGTTTGTCGACGATTCCTGATATAGACCTGAAACTTTTCCTCATATATCTTTTAAAATGGAGAACTTCTCTCTGGCACAGTCGTTTAGGTTGTGCTCTGTATTACAACTGAGCAGCGCTGAAACTGAGAGCCTCCATTAGTGCTTAGATGCAAGACCTCCTGGAGATATAAAATGGCTGCTGGGGGGGGGGGGGGGGGTGAGAGGGAGGGAGGGTACTGTGCTGAAGGTTAAAATGGGTACGCCAAAGCTTTTACTGCTTTTATTTAAAATCACATTGAAACTCTGGGATTAGCTGAAAGGTGCCTCTCGCAGATAAATAACAAAGACATTTTCACACACTTTCACTGAAATAGTCTGCAGCACAAAATTGAAAATAACACAGTTTTGTTAATGCATATACTGGTGCTAATTATGCTCAGAAATATATTTTAAGTGTGATGGATATAATAGTGCGGCACGGATGGTGCTGTGGGTAGCACTGCCGCCTCACAGCAAGGAGGTCCTGGGTTCAAAACCCGGTCGGCCGGGGCCTCTCTGTGCGGAGTTTGCATGTTCTCCCCAGGTCCAGGGTGTATTCCTGCCTTTTGCCCAATGTATGCTGGGATAGGCTCCAGCCCCCCTGCGACCCTGTTCAGGATAAGCGGGTTCAGATAATGGATGGATGGATATAATAGAATATGAAGATGGAGAGTGAATCTCCAGTGAACATCTGCATCTCTTCTAAAAATGTACCACAGAATTAATTTAAGAGGGAGAAAAACACACACTCAGGTGTATTGGGGTGTAGGAATAATGCCCCCAGTAATATCCTGTGTCTCTAAGTTTAACAAGGGCTTATCAGCTGTAAGAGGACTTAAAAGCCAACGGTCCTGGTACAAACATTCTACATTCGCTCTCTCAGTACATAAGAGGCTTAGGTTTTTTTCTCTCTATTTTCATATGCACACTGCTATTTTGTTCTATTAAATAAGAAGTTAAAGATAAATAATGAAATAATTTTGGAAAATGTTCAAAGTAAGACGTGGGAATAATATCAAGGAGATCAGCCGGAAGGTCAACTTGTCAATTGCGGAACAGATAATATAGAGAAGGCATGAGGTCAAAGTAATTTGAGCCAGATAAAATACTATCATCAAGGAAATGTATTGTGGTAATACATAATAGTAGCTGTATATGAAGTCATAATGGTGGGGTATTGCGGTGATATATAATGTACTTGCATACAATGTCATCATGGCAGGGCATTTTGGTGATACACACAGTAATGGTTCCAGTAGATGCATAAATATAAATAGACCCTAAAATGTTATGTTCTGATTCACTGTTCCGGATTCCGGGGGCCCAGCAGGGCGTCAGCAATTTAGCGTGTTCTGCCACCATGTTTGTGCAGTTTCGTCTGCCAGCTAGCAAGCAATTCATTCAATCTACTGATCAAAGTGCGATGTGCTGCACAATGTTTTCGACCGTCATGCGTTACCTGAAATAGGAGCGAGCCGAGAGTTTTTTGTGTGTGTTGTCCGCCTACACAGGTGGGCACGTATAGAACACTCGCTATAACTACTCGCCACCAGCGCAGGCCTCCTCCATACAGGACAGCATACTATTACGTAACACCGCGTTGTTGTTGTTTGAAACATCACTGCAAAAGTTCAAATGAATCCGTTTTTTTCTTCACAAGCTTCACTCCTCATTAATAAGTTCAAGCCTTTTCATGCCAAGAAGACAGAGCAGAAATTGCGGATAAAACAAGACACTTTCTTCTGTGACACCACAGAGAAAACACAACTGCTTTTGGCTCAAAGGAAAATGCAGTACTCTTATTATGCTACAGTGAACAATATGATTGGATATTGGTCTATTTTGGAAGTGGGAAAATGATAAAGTAGGTATTTGTCTATTATGAGTCCTTTGTGCGATGGAAATAGACAATGCTTTCATCTTTGCTGGAAACAATGCATGTATCCCGGACTAACCCCCAAAACACCCCACTACTGTTTAAATTAACAATGGATCTGAGAGCAGAGATTTTCAGCTTTGCTCGGTGAAATCCAAATTCAGCTGTGTATTGAATTTCAACTGTGCTGAAAACAACTATAAAAAACTTCATATAAAAATGTATTGCTCATTTTATAAGATAATACACTTTGGATGTATTCATTCTTCTGTACAGACAGATTTTAAAATATAAATAGATTACCTTCTGGCCTTTTCTCTAACATGTTTTTTTTTTATTATTGTTATAAAGTACAAAAAATGAAGGTGTTTTTGATGTGAATTTATCTGAGAAGTGAAACAGTGGCTCTGACCTTTGGGAGCGGTAGGGAGTCTGCAGGTGTTTCTGAGGACTCTTATCCGCGCTCTAATGAGATAATGAATGTAATCTGAAAAGGGGGATGTGGTAATTCCATTATGAAAAATGATTGCTCTGAATTGTATTTGACTCCTCTCAAAAAGTGAGATTAAGTGGCCCTTTCCCGAAGCTGCCGGTTCCGCAGCGCCCAGCGCAGAACGATCGCGCTTATCGATCGCCGGCTGAACAACTCTAATCAGCTTATCTGCATGAAACAAAACACAACGGTGTGAATGTTTGAGCTTCCCAAAACTGCGGAATACCGGAGACCCTCTCTGTCCGCGTGGAAGGGCGCCGAACGGCCGTACGGCCGAACGCAGAGACGGAGAAGCCGGGAAGGCTTTAGACAATGCACGACATTCCTGCCAGGGAAATTCTGACATGGCGAAGTGTAAAATGTAAGTATTTTCCCCACTTGAAATAAAAAATTTGGGCAAATGGCATCCAGCCTATCTATAATTACATCTGGAGCAGTGTTTATGTAGAAAGAGTCATTCACCAGGCGGGGCGGTGGAGGGGGGCGCGGGCATGTGCTGCCTGGCAGGGTACGGCTGATAAGGTTTCTGAAGGACACTTTAATCCTGCTGGCATTCTGAAGGGGGGCGAAAAACTTAAAAACTCCAGAACTGCTGCAGTGCTGATTGTGGAGTACTGTGGAGACATTCTGAACACATTTAGGCCAAGAGGAGCACAGGGCTGCATTCACCTGAGGCCCTGATTTTCCCACAGGGGGTTTTTCATTGTGATTAACTGACATTTGGCCCTCTAACCATCCTCTAACTCTGAAACTTCCTCTCGTGATTTCTCCCTCTCTCTTTCTCTCTCTGACACACACAGCCACACACACACACAAAGCCACATAAGCTCACACACACATGAATGCACACACACACAAACCCACACACACAACCACCTCACCAAATCCCACACACACACAACTCACACCCCCGCCCCCCTCCCACACACACACACACACACAGACACACTTACAACCCGCTCCCCCTCACACACACACACACACACACAAACTCACACCCCTGCCCCCTCCCCCACACATACACACACACACACACCACACACACACACACACCCCGCTCCCCCCACACACACTAAATTCGCCCGAGGGTATGAAATTCCAGTTTTTGCTACCCCATCTCTTCCCTGAGTGACTCTCTGAACCAGGCCAAACTCATCTGCAATATGCTGAGGCGGAACTTCTGAAGCAACAGCTTCCACAGTGCAGCTCACCCAGAGCTCTGTGGGATGTGACTGTGAGTTTAGCTTTCAGGGATAATCCCGCCCGTGCCACTGGGGCCAGCTCACAGCAACGCTAAACCTCCAGCCTGCTTTGTGAGATCATAACAAAAGAGCAATGACTTATCTTAACCAATGAGCATTCGCAACAGGGACAGAAGTTCTGCTGCGCCCCAGCTCCCCAATAATGAATGAACAAATTACCTAAATATTAAAGGAAAACTGGAGTCACGTTTAATTCCTGGCTTCCAGACATGAACACGTCA